>NC_142774.1:39572500-39872500 GCF_988280905.1 Pimephales promelas | reverse complement strand
GGTTTTAAAATCTGATATTCCGATATATCGGCCAATATTTTTTTTTTTTTAATCAGAAACACGCAACAAAACATTAACAGATTTCCCTAAAATTAGTTATTTGTAGTTATTTATGAGTTTTAACTAAAATAATATGAAAACGCATTTTAAAAAGAAACTTGTTTATTTTTGTCACAAGACTGATGATAGTGGCATTAGCTAGCTTTGTGGTTAGCTAGTCTTTGATGAGCCATAATTTAGCCATAATTTAACCCTCTGGGGTTCTTCGTTTAACAGTCACACTCGGGAACTTCGGGTTAAAATTGACCCAAAGGGCGGCATTCATATTTAAAAAAAGGAAATCATATATTTATTTTTTTTTACTTGTTTTTGATATTTTTTCTTTTCTTTTTTTGATGTTTTGAGAAAATTTCAAAAATACAAAAATTTATAATTAGTATTAATGCAATAATTATGACCAAATTTTCCCCCATTGAATATAATAGAAAAAAATATTTTTAAAAAATATATATTGTTTTAGTTTTTTTAAAGCTGTATTTCATTTTGGAGTCAAGCCTAGGCCTCATAAAAACAATTTTTGAAATTAGATGGATGCCATCTGGTGGACAAATTGAGCTTTTTAAAAATGCAAAACACATGTATATTCTGAATTTTTTGGTGTGTTTGTGTATAAATGTGTGTTTGTGTGTGGATGTGTCTGTTTTGCACTCTTGATGTTTTATAGATTCACCCCTTCACTGTTGTGTGCTTTTTTTTAAAGATCGTTGCTGATTTACAGATTGTACGCACAAAAAAACTCAGTATTTTCACATTTTTGCCAATTTCCTATGCGGGTCATTTTTAACCCGAAGGTCCTGAGTGTGACTATTTTTTTTTACAACCACTTAGATTTTTCAAATCCTGTGCCCAATTTTTTTGGGTGTTCATATACCAAGTACCATTAAAGTCACCAAGTTTCGGACCATTCCGATGAAGCTACGATTTTTAACATTTTTTTATTTAAACGCTTCAGGGCATTATTGACCCGAAGAACCCCAGAGGGTTAAATTGTAAAACATACATATTCAATATAACAGGCCAAGGAGAGATGATACGTCTCATTGCTATAACTGTCACACGCTATTAAAGAAATACTTCAGTCACATTGTCAAAAGTTAAAAGGACAGTCAGTCAACTACACAAGGTAACGTAAATATTACTAGCTAATTCTTTACTCTCGGCTTATTTAACAGCAGCAAAACTGGACATGATAGTCACATAAATTTTGTCAGTGAGTAAATGATGACAGAACTTTCATTTTGTGGTGAACTATTCCTTTAAGGCTGCCAGCATTTCAGTTTCTTTTAGCTTTATCTGCTCATGGTCATTCCGTCAGCGAAGAGGAAATAAAGGAAACAAAGGGGAGATGGTCTTTGTTTCCCAAAGGTGCAACAATACAACACCCACCAGACAATCACTATAGACTGAAACTATTGCACAAACAAACCACATACCACTACAAAATATGAACCTAGAAGAGGAGTGACATCAAAGAGGAACATGAGATTTTCATTCTGCAGGAGGACAAGCAGGAATACAGCCAGGAAAGAAAGCAACTGTGCATTCACTGGCCAGTTCTGACTGAATCAATAGCACTGTAAGCACTTACTCTCATCAATGCTGAAGGGATCGGCACACACACATACACAGAGAGATCAACACACCCACAACCTTCTCTGGTAGTGTGTTGAAACTGTCGGTTATGGTAAGGAACATTTCCCAAACACGCTCAAAGCTCTTAATCAATCACAACACACTGATGCAGCTGACCAATCAGAGCACAGTGTGCTTCTCAGAAGGAGGGGCTTCATAGAGACAGGAACTAAACAGAGCGTTACCGACAGACTGGGATGAGAGGAGCTGCAATAATGGCGCGAATTGGGAAAATATAATATTTTTTGCACATTTAAGCACAAAAACCTGTTCTAATAGAGCCAAGAAACTAAATCAAGACTGGAAATAATATGTATCTTTAAATAAACTACAAATAATGTGATAGTGGGAACATGTTGAAGCCGATTCGTTCAGTCTGTCCCACATTATTACTGTATCTATTCAACAAACGGGTGGACTGGAGACGTCTGGAAAACAGACCTGCAAAGCCCCAGAGGTCTGGAAGCAGTCTAGGGTTGAGTGTCTTTCCACGGATACATAAGTGACAGACGGGGAAGAGATGTATCAAACGGACACATGGGGAATTACACAACAATCTCTCAGGCGGTGGGCCGCTCTGGCAAAGCTGTTCCCGCCCTGCAGTTTCGGTCCCCTGGGGAGTCCCACAAGAGCGCTCGCTCGCCTCCTTATTACTTCAAATACATATGAGAGCAGCTTGATTTTATAAGCAGACTTTACCTGCATGCGTTTGGCGAGCTTCAGCTGTTACAAGACAAGACCTCTCCAGCTCATGCAGTCGGACCAGGACAGCAATCCTCTGCTTTGGCTCAAATTTCAGGCAGAATGTCAATTTATCCTTTATTTCTGTTGAGTCATGCAGTCCGGCTCTGCTACTGCTGGCATTAAAGGGAGAGTTCATGCAAAATTTAAATTCTGTCGAAAAAGACAAAGTACCAGTATAAATATCGTCCACTGTAATATTTCATCCCAATGGGAAAAGAAAAACAATACAATGTTAACGCTTTAAAATAAGTGTTCTGTTTCATTCACATTAGTTATGCATTACTACCAAAGAGCAATTCATTTTTTACAGCACTAATAAAAATATAAATGTACTTTGTTAATGGTGTTGCTAAATAAAAATGTTAGTTCACGATGCGTTGATTAATGTTAATGGATACAACTTTTGATTTTATAAATGTATTAGTAAATGTTGAGATTACTAACTAAGATTAAAATTAATATAATAATTGATATGAGATGAGTACTGTTTGTTGTTAGTTCTAATGTAGTTATCTAATGTTAACCAATGAAACCTTGTTGTAAATGATTTACCCATTTAAATATAAAATAAACATGTATTAACATAAAATTATTTAAAAAACATGTTTTTTTTAAATATAATACAGTATAATTATTATATATAAAACCAAGCCCCATTTGTAGGATCATTTTGACATTCAATACATTTTTCTCTCGTGTTTTCTTTTCTTTTAATATTAGGATGAAATGTTACCTGGATCTGTTCTGGAAGTTTCGTAAGATTTGGCCTGAAAAGATTTCAAAATTCTGAAATCTTCTGTAGCCATTCAATAATCCAGGGACGTGCACAGAGTTCCTCGGGGCAGGGGCTCAAATGTAAAAAAGAAAAAAAAAATATATATATATCAAGCTTTGCATCACAGAAATAAATTATATTTTTTACATATATTAAAATAGAAAACAATTAATAAAATTGTAATAATTTTTCATGTGAACGAGGGACTTCTTAAAAAAAAAATTAATGAGTGTGAACATTTTTGACCAGTAGTACTTTAGCTACTATTATTGCTGCAAAATTATCAAAAATGTTAAAATAATAAAGTCATTTCAATCACCATTTCGCGTGTTGTTAGCCTACACTTCACATAACAGACCTGTAGCACTGCCTGGGCTTCATTAGATGCATCAAATTGAAAACGATGTATGAAGTGACTTGAATACTACTTACCATTAAAGGAGAACTCCGGCGAACAATGAACATTTGGTCTAATAAAACATCGGTAACGTTACCTAGTCAATCGTTCTCTGAGATTTGTTTTCATGATGATCGAATGTAAAGAGTTTTATCTCTAAAAACTGTTTAGCATATAATGCTAGTATATGGGGGCATTGACTAAGTAAAAATAAATCGCTAGTTTATACCACGAAAGAGGCTCATAATAGCCCAACACTAACGCAGTAACATAATGAGGCTCCATACATGCAAAACGAAGCTTTGAGAACTTTGTAAGTTTACAGACCGTTTAATAAGAAGATACGTTATAAAGAAGACAGTTCACTTCGTGTATACAGACAGGAGTCATCTTAGAAAATAGTCTCGATAAGTCAAACCACGAACGTCGTGCTGAGTGAGCTAAACTGTATAAAGTCAAGCGAACTTCTGAACTGTATGAACGGCGTTCGGGGATCGACTTATCGAGACTATTTTTTAAGACGGCTCCTGCTGTGTCCCGCCCCTCCGCTTCCGGCTGATGGGACCTTATTTCGGAAAAAATATGAAAGTAGTCAATGGAGAGAGACAACTTATCTTTTTATTCCGTCTGAACTGTGCCCCCAATTACACATATGATGTTTGTAAATTTAAAAGATAATTATGAAAGTCAAAAACGTCGCAGTTTGTCATAAAACAGAAGAGTAACATTTAGTTTTATGTGAAAATCGCTCTGTGAACTAGGCTACATCTCCCGGGAAGAGAAACGAGATCCGCTGCTCGTGTGTGTGCAGTCTGGTACAAAACACCCAGGTAGGACGGCGTAACGTTACGATTATAACGTAAGACTGTAGAAACAATGACAGACAATAGCCTCAGTAAAGTTAGCTTCATTCATTGAGAGAAAATGTGCGCCTCTGGGGTTTGTAGTCTTTGTAATTTCGTATTTTCACAGTCTTATATCTCAACGGTTTCATATCAAACTGCGACTTTCTTTACTTTAAAATGTATCTTTTAAATTGACAAACATCATGTGTAATTCAGTGCACAATTCAAACGAGATCAAAATATTTGTTGTCTCTCGCCATTGACTACCATTCAATATTTTTCCGAAATAAGGTCCCATGGTGGTCGACCGGAAGGGGAGGGACTTTATAACGTAGCCTATCTTCTTACTGAACGGTTGAATTTTGGCTACTTTAGTTTTGTACACATTTTAATGTTATAATCAAATACATTTTGTTTTATTGACCACAATATTCTCATTGATATTTGTTTGAGAAAGGCACTTTTGATTCATTTTGAAATAGGTCAGGGACTCAACGTGCACATGCCTGCAATACTTCATTTTTAACAAATCAGAAGTCTTCATCTCAAGTTGAATGTACATAGGCTTACACTGAAGGACTATTTGTTTCTTTGAGCCCAAACTTTTTAATTAGATTCTAAGTGCACCTTTACATTTTGATCTGTTCCTCACACAAAGCTTCAGAAGACATGGAGGAACATCACTTAAAGATGACGAGTCCTGGTAAACCTGGAGGACTGGATATCTTCCTCGTGAAGAAAAATACAAAAATTAAAATGGGTAACTGTGGGAATCATTTTAAATCTATGTCATGAGTCGTATTCTTTTTTCATCAGAAGTGCCATAGAGTGCATAAGTAATTTGAAGAGACCGAACACTGATAGAAAAACTCAGAAGGAAAGATCTTTCACAGTCCTCTGAGGAGCCCTTTGAAGCTCTTCAAGAAAAGATAAAAAAACCTGCGTCTTGAGATTTGCCAGTATATTAATGAGTACAGTTGACCGTTTTGGGCAAAGTTTTCATTGTCTGAAAGAGCTGCGAGAGAACAGAAGATGAAATGAGTTATTCCTCTGTATTTATCTTCTCCTGGACCTCTGAGACTGCGTTCGACAAGAGGAAGGTGCACATTTAATAGTCTAAAAAGCTCTTCAGCTCCTTCAGCGCTGAACACTAGACAAACACACTCTGGAGTGACGATACATGTCAACATTAAACAACATCCATGGCACATTTTACTTGCATAATATGACATTTCTGCATTAACAAAGGATATTCGATGAGAAATAATGAAGGGTTGGATCTAATTTTCTCCACATTTCCCAATGCATGCTTTTTGTTCAAATATATTTGTTACTATTGCTGTTACAATTTGAGTTGACAATTGAAGGGTGAAAACGTTCAAACTGAGCATGAATTAAAAACACAATTTTAGTGTTACACTCTAAAAAATGCTGGGTTGTTTCAACCCAAATTTGGATCAAATATGGACAAACCCAAATGTTGGGTTAAAATGTTATTAAAAAATTATACAGTTAAAAAGTAAAAGTTGAAGTTGGGTTAAAATTTTGGTTTAGGTTTGTCCATATTTGCCCCAAATTTGTGTTAAAACAACCCAGCATTGTTTAGAGTGTACTAGTAAATATTAGTAGTAACACTTTATGATTTGATATTTTTTTAACATTAGTTAATGCATTAGTAAACATGACTAGTGAGCATTTTTTACAGCATTACATCTTTGTAAATGTTAATGAAAAATATAAATTGTTGGTTCATTGTTTGTTTCAAGCCAAATTTGGGTCAAATATGGACAAATCCAAATGTTGGAATAAAAATGTGATTAAAAAATATACAGTTAAAAAGTGAAAGTTGAAGTTGGATTAAAATTTTAAGTTACATTTTTAACCCAACATTTGGGTTTGTCCATATTTGACCCAAATTTGGGTTAAAACAACCAAGCATTGTTTAGAGTGTAAATGTCCAAATGAATATTAGTTTGAAGTATTGTTAATTGTAAATTAACAAACAAAAACTATACTATACTATATAATAGAGCATGTTTTTTTTTTAAAAATTTAACTTCCTGTGGCAAATATTTAGTTTCATTATATGTTTAATGTCACTCTGTAACCAAGAATAAATACATTGTAAATCAACACATCTTTATACATTTTGTTAAGGTGCGTCATACGCCATTTCAGATGAAAAGAAACAACAACAGTACATTTAAAAATGCTGAAAAAGGAGGTCATTTAGGTACATGGTACCAAGATATATTGAAAAAGCAGTACGTGACATCAGAAATATTGCATCATTTCTATTAAAAACGCTGATTTTCAGCCCAGAACTATGCTTTGAATAGATCATACATCATTAAAGAATTAAATAAATTCATTTCTCTCTGAAAGTTTTACTCTGAACCCTGTAGAAAAGACATTATTCAAGGCAGTAAAGTGTTCGCAGAATTTTTTAGTAGCCTGTTACGTTCATGATAGAAACACTTTGGGATTAAAAAGGTTTATGTGTGTTTATTTTCCCCCTCTCAGTCCTCAACGCATCAATGCCAGTTTTGTCCATACCGATCCGTTTCCATTAGAGGACATCTCTTTGCTGGAATTTCAACCTCAATGTTTTAAAAAGCTGGCACATTTCCTTTCCAGAAAACAGCATGAAAAGCCTGGAACTGGGGTTCGGACCCAGTTGGCTGATATTATCCTGACAACAGCCCAAACACGCATATCGAGACCAGAGCCAGCGGGCCGGTGTGTGTTACTCCACTGCCAGACTTCATCTGATCAAAGTCTTTGGTTTGAGGGTGATGGTATCGGTGATTGTTGGTATTTTCCGGTGTCACTGCAAGAGAAAAAAGAAAGAAATGAAAGTATTTCCACAGCGATCAGATCGCTTTATTCAAAGCGTGTGTTTTCAATGTGACGAGGAATGAGGATAACTAGATCAAGTTCCTGGGAAGTTATGAGTCGTAACTACTGCTGATGAAACGACCAAGAAGAACAACTGTTAAAGGACAAGTTCGGTATTTTACACTTGAAGCCCTGTTTTAAGATCGTTTCTGATGAAATAAAATGGTTAAGATTAAAATTTGGACACATGCTGCTGTCTCGAGAATTTTCTGTTTCTGTGGATGCATGATCTTGAAACAGGGCTTTAAGTGTAATGGTGTGTTCACACCGAACGCAAATTTAATTACTTGCGCGAGTAGATTACATACAAAGTCGATGCAAAGACGCGAATTAGAGCCAGGCCGATATATCGGCAGACTGATATTATCGGCCGATATTAGGCATTTTCCAAACTTATCGGTATCTGCAGTTATAATGGCCGATAAATGAATATTTGTTGTATATAGTTTGTCCACCAGAGGACACTCTACACCGTTCCTGTTGGCAAGACTCGTTGAGTTGGTCACGATACATACATTGTTGAATAACAATTAAAAGAACATCCCCATCAGTTCTCTTAACTCAAATAAGCATGATACAATTTGTGACTATCATGTCTTTATGTGACTATCATTTTCTTTAAAAGCAAATATCTCCCTTTGCTTTGAACTTTAAGCGTTGTAACTTTGATAATGTTGTCTATGCATCAAACAGCAACATTACACACTAACTAAAGCTATAAAAGTGAAATCATACTTTACCACCCCTTTAACGGGGATCTATTATGCTTTTTTACATCTTTGTTTAGTGTGTTTGAGTATGGAAAAGTTCTGCAAAGTCACAAAGTGTCACTATATCTGTTTCTGAACTCCCTGACTCCGGATGCTGTCATGTATATAACAAAGAGCACAATGCATAGATTCCCATCATTCCTGCCAGAGGAGCTTCAAAGCCAAAAACTACATCTATTCCCCAGTAGAGTCCTGCTCTCGACAAAAAAAGCTCAGAGATATTTCCAACCATTTTGTTTGTGCATGGATTTTTTTTTTAAACATTGAATAATCATTCTTTACAAGAACTGCTCCCATTTCTTGAACCGCTTGGGAATATTTATTTTAACTCTGATATGTTTGAATATGCTTAGCAAACCATAATCCATTAATAACGCAATAGAAGATTTAGACGGTGACCATCTAAAGAGCAAACAGAAGATATCGTGAGCGGTCTACGTTAGACAGGCTTACACAAGGAACGCACGCGTTAGCCAAGGTCAGCAAAAGCCATTGACATGATTCCCTCAAGTTGCCACAAATCATGTTTGAGCTTTGGTCAAATAAATCTGTGTGGACTGAAATTAAGCAGGCATCGATTGACTGCTGTGATGTCCCCAGACGGCCATCTTAAGGGCTGATCGGAGACACGCGTGGGATATCTGGCAGACCGCCAGGCCGATTGAAGACATCGATCCTCAAGCGGCGTCAGAAGCTCAGCATCCGATGAGACACTCGTGAGAGAAAACATGCCAGTGGTGGTCCAGGTCCAGCACTGCTTTCATACTCTCTTAGAAGAAATGGTTCTATTTAGAATCAGAAATGGTTCCATCCCCCGCTTCATATATGGAACTCCAAAATGGTTCTATAAAGAACCATTTTTTTTGGTAAAAGGTTCTATTGGCCAAGTATGGAACCCCAGGGTTCTATATAGAAGCCAGAGGAACCCTTTTTTAAGAGTGTATAGAACCTTTTAGGGGTTCCAAATACGTAGCGCTGATAGAACCTTTTAAGGTTCTATATAGAACCTTTTCTTCTAAGAGTGTAGGTTTGAGAACACACAGAACAAACACAGCTAAACTGAAGGGGTCGGACGTATTATCTAAACCACCGCTGATTCTGATAGATCTTCAAAACATAATGAGAAAGGCAGATACAGGACATGTTTTTGTGAACTGACCAGGGGATCTGATAAACAATGACCTTACAGGCTTACGATGCGTTTCTGTCATTGTGCACAAAGTTGAATTCTACAACCCGTCAACTCTTAGTGACAGTTAAAATTAATGAAATTATTGCTGCAAATCAGTCAATGCGAACGTCTTTTTTCAAATAAATGAATAAAAAACTATATATATATATATATATATATATATATATATATATATATATATATATATGAAGAGTTCAGATGCAAAAGCCTCTAAATGCCATTTGAAATTTTCATCTTTAATGATGATTTTTGTCAAACTTGTATATTTAAGTTCAGTAATTTCACTTAAATAACAATTAATAGGTAATTATCATTGCCATTTAAGTGAAATCACTGAACTTAAATATACAAGCTTGACAAAAATCATCATTAAAGAAGAAAATTTCAAATGGCATTTAGAGGCTTTTGCATCTGAACTCTTCATATATATATATATATATATATATATATATATATATATTAGAGCTGTCAAACGATTAAAATATTCAATCGCGATTAATCGCATAGTTAACTCACGATTAATCGCACATCTATGTCTTTTGATATCTTTTTGTCCAATTATTTTTTCTCATTTTAATGCTCTTATCAACATAGAAAAGTCGATCGGCTTGTTTTGTGCAAATGTTTTTTTGTTTTTTTTTTGTTATTGAAAGCAATATTTGCATATACAGTGTTCAATTTCACACTCACATTCTCACTTGGAGCAAATAATCTCTCACACAATGTAACACTGTCCATCAATAAAAGGCTGAAAGAAATACTGACGAGGTCCTGATATTGACAGGGGTCGGATAATTAGCATCAGGAAATGCTACGTGCTACGATGATGCTCTGTTCACAACGACAAAGATCACACAGATCACTTTGGTCTTGTCAATGGAACCATTTGGCAACTTTTAAAAGTAAACTTTCCATTCAGAATCTTATTGGCATCCATTTCAGCGTCTCGCGCTCGTCATCCACTCGAAACGTAACGCCAGCTCGCAACCCCAAACTAGTGTGTGCCTGTTGTTTTGTTTCCGGTGTAGCTAGATCCGCTTGCGCTTTGGTCGATGTAGCAACCAAATGTCCTCGCAAGACATTGAAATGAATGCGTTTCATAGTGTAGTGCGTGCCACGTCCTGTTGCAAAAGCTTGTGAAAAAAAAACTACAAAGTTTGCTAGGAGAAAAAGGTTGTTAATCGCGTAATAAAAAATATTTTTTACGCCGTTAAAATGGGTTTGCGTTAATGACATTAATTAGTCCCTCCAGGATTTCACGATTTTTTTTGTGATTTTTGCGATCAAAATGACTGATTTTGTGGTGGTAATTTCCAAAAATTTGTGAAAAAATGTGCGATTTATATATAACATTTACCATAATAATATTCAGTCCTTCCAGAAAAACGCGGAGCTTTTTTGTGATTGTTGCGGGCAAAAATTGATTGATTAGCCTACTCGGCCCGTTTTCTTTAAAAATGCGATGGAATATGCGGGATATTTATGCAATTTTATGCGATGAAATTGCAGGAATTTGCAAAAATTGAGAGAACTTGCAAAAATTGTGGTTTGATGAAAAAGATTTCTCTTTTTCAGTGATTCCCCCAACATCCTGTTCTCCTGTTCTTATTACTTCCTTTGATAAGCAAGCATACTACATCATAGAAAGTGCTGGGAATATTTAATTTCTCATCTTGTTTTATTGTTTTGTTTTATAGGATTATGAAATTATGCAAACCCCGCATATTTTGCAAGGAAATCGGCAATTTATGCAGCGAAAGTGCGGCGTATTTGAAAAAATGCGGCCCCGCATAAATATGCGGACTTTGGCTGATTTTGCATTGAATTCAGCGATCGCATAATCGCGTTTTTCTGGAGGGACTGATTAATAACACATTAAACAGCCCTATTATATATATATATATATATATATATATATATATATACTGTATATATATACTGTATATATATACTGTATATATACTGTATATATATATATATATATATATATATATATAATAAAATAAAATACTGTGGCAGAACCATTTCGATTCTGAAGGGCAGTAAATTAGGTACACATGCACACACACACACACACACACACACAGCCTACATTCGATTGACATTAAAGGTTTAAATGTTGTTAAAATAATGTCAGTTTATGAAAAAACATGAATTCAACGTTAAAACAACATTGAACACCAAAAAGTTCAAGTGGTGTTGTTAACTCACGGATTCAACATAGAAATATCAAAAAAAAAAAATGAGTTGCATGTCAAATCAACATTATTTGTAGGCTACAACCTCCAAATTCAACAGTTATCCAACACGGGCACCTGCGTTGATTCGACAGCGACTCGACGTTAAAGCAGGCACCAATGTGTGATACTCCAGTAAAACTACTTCATTTAAATGTTACCGTTTTTAGGTTCCTACTTTTTCAGTGCCAAATGTCGAAAATAAATAAATAATCTGTCTGTCTTTTGTTGATGTCAAGAAATGTGTGTCCCATCAAACTCTCTATGGTATTTGAGCAAATGAATCTGTCAGTCAGTTAAATCAGACGGGTGTCAACACAGACAGGTTGCATGACATGCTTTCATCCTCAAAACTGAAACAAAAGCAATCATGGTACTGTGTCGTGTACCAAAAATATGCAAAACCAGAGCCACTTTTACAACATGTTTGGCTTGTAGCCCCACAATTAAGATAAGCTGTTAGAAATCGAGGCCGCATGCGTGACTGTTGCGCAGCTGTGCTGGTCATTACGCCTCGAGCTGGGAGCACTGGTCTGATTACACTGTCCCACGGGAGCCGTGTCAGACCCCATTAGGAGAAGGAAGACAAGAGTGATGACCCGTCTCCTCTGATGCATCCCTCCTCTTCCTCCGTCTCGGCACACGCCGGCGCAGGAATACCAATGACTGGCAGCCTGTAATCTGAGCGGATGCTGATTACTTTCTGGACACGCACAGAATGCATATCAGGCGACAAACAGAAAGACAAACGCGCTCAGATGTGGCCAGGAAAGCGAATAACGACAAATGGATCTCAGTCCCTGGTTAAAGGGCTCAATCAATATCTTTCCAATTAGAATTTAGCTCAGCGTGAAAGAATGAGCCATATGACCGCTTTTAATCGAGCATTAATCAATTAAAGTCACATTTACATTCGGCAATTTACAAATTCACATTTCTACGTTTTGAACACACTGGGACGCAATACAGGTTTGAATCTGCCATCACAAAATGGTACATAGAAAAAAATGTAAAAAAAAAAATATTTTCCTGGTTTGTAAAAGGCTTTGGATGACATTCCAAAATTCCTTAATATGGATCATATTAAAGGAGTAGTTCACTTTTGAAAAAACTTTTGCTGATAATTTACTCACCCCCATGTCATCCATGTCCATGTCTTTCTTTCTTCGAAAAGAAATTAAGGGTTTTGATATATAATTGACTTCAATGGGAACCAAACGGTTCAAGGTCCAAAAGACAGTTTCAGTGCAAACTACAAACTGTTCAAAGGGCTTTAAACGATTCCAGACGATGAATAAGGGTCTTATCAAGCGAAACGATCGCTCATTTAAAAAAAAAAATAATAATAATAAAGTTTAAGTTTTATAAGCTCAAATGGCCGCCTTGCTCTGTTCTGTGATGCGCGTTCGTGACTCTCCTGTTCGAACTCGTTCATCAAAATGAACAAATCTTTTTCCGAGTCAATTCGTTCATTTCGTTCGTTGAATGAACCAAATGACTCGAAAAAAGATTTGTTCGTTTTAATGAATGAGTTCGAACAGGAGAGTCACGCAGAACAGAGCAAGGAAAGCATGTGAGCTTATAAGACTTTAACTTTTTTTTAAGCGATTGAAGGTTTCGCTTGATAAGACCCTTATTCATCGTCTGGAATCGTTTAAAGCCCTTTGAAGCTGCACATTCGGACCTTGAACCGTTTGGTTCCCATTGAAGTCCATTATATGGAGAAAATGCTGGAATGTTTTCATCAAAACCCTTTTTCTTTTCAACTGAAGAAAGAACGACATGGACATCTTGGGTGAGTAAATTATCAGCAAAAGTTTTTTAAAAGTGAACTACTCCTTTAAGACAAATTGCATTTAACAATTTTAAACTTTGATTAGCAATGTTTTCCATCCACCTATTTTTGTGCATTGCATTGTGCATTTTGTGATATTGCATAAAAAATGACAATATGTGCATAAATTAAAAATAATATGCATAAAAAACGTATATATTATTATATAAAAACAATATATATTATTTTCTCTTGTCACTTTCTTTTATCACTTTAAACATGTCTATAAAAAGTTGAGAAAATAAACATAAATAAAGGGAACTCTGCTTTGCTCTGCTTGTGTACTGATATCTCGGTTTATCTTTAGTGAAAAGTCCCCTTTTGCCCAGTTGTTTCTCTACCGTCTGTTTTCGGCCTAAACAAACGCTATACAGCGAGCTTTAGCACCAGAGGAGTTTCAGATAATGCTGCAAAGACAAAGTTGGAGGCTGATATAAAATCAATGTTAATTCGTTCAGACCTCTGAGAACAATGATCAATAACAACAACCAGGAAGGAAAAAAGCAGAATAAAGAGGCTGTCGTGGGTGGGGATGGAGAAGTGAGTTGTGTCTTGTCTTACACAATGTGCCCATTCAGACTGAAACAAACACATTAAGAAAACGCAAAGAAACATGCCAGCAATTTGTTCATTTTAACTATGCCAATGCATTCATACAAGAGAGACTGAATTCAACACACTGAAGTTTGTCATCTCATGTCTTTCTTCAGATATTCCACGGGAGCAATGTAAACATTTCCAGCACTGAAAATATAATCTCAAAAAACTAATCTTCATTAATGACAAATTCATTTACATGAGCCAGAAATGCAACCACTTGGCGTGGAAAACAGCACAAACCAGAAAGAAACATTATATATGCAAGAGTAATTAAGCCAAACTAACAAAACACAAATCGCATAACCCTTTTATAAATCATGTCTATAGGAGAAGAAGAAATTATTTATGATTCGATTTAGACCATTTCTGTTTAAAATGCAATTTAAAGTTATTTTAGCCATCGAGTTATTCTAAAACCATGTATATAGTTTAGTGAAATTCTAAAAAAAAAATAAAAAAAAATTAAATTAATAAAATAATTGTAATATATGTATTGTTATTTATATTTATATATATATATATATATATATATATATATATATATAATTTTGTTGTATTTTATCCATTTGAATGCCAACAAAAGCTAAAATCATGTCCTAAATAAATAAATGAAGATGTAAGTTATATATATTTCCAGTTGTATAGGAACTCTATAAACTCTATAAAACAAATCAAATTGAAATGCATTTTGCAGGCAGCGTTCCTCATGTCACAGCTGTGATTTTGCTTTGGGAATTAGCATTGCTGACGAGCTGTTCTCTGTCAGAAGACTCATACACACACCATACACATGAGTTGACAGCACTTCCATTCAAGCACAAAAGCTCAAGGTTGATGAGTTTAGTCTGCGTTCCACTTCACTCTTTTGAGATGTATACTCATCACTCACTACATATATATATATATATATATATATATATATATATATATATATATATTAGGGCTGGGTATTGAGACAAATTTCACAATTTGATTCGATTCCATTTCGATTCTGATTCAATTCAATATCGATTATTTTGGATATCAGTTACAATAAATGTCAATTTTTCTCAAGGGAATCAAATCTCTTAACTAATGCTCTAAACTATGGGAGTCTAGTTGTAGCCTATAGGCTTCATTAGCCTAATATGAAGGTAATAATTAACTGTTTTGTAGCTATACAAACACTTAAATTACACTTTTATTTATTTTGATAATAAGAAGATTATATGTAATATAAACATTTAAATGGTGGCTGTCATAAAAACTTGCCAGATTTATTCAAATATGCATTAAATAAGTCGACCGGATCACAAGTGGACGACGCTAAATACAGACAATATACATACAAACATTTTCAGCTTTCGTAGTGTAAAATGTGTGGTCGAATGTGTTCGAACAGAAACAAAAGGCCGTCTACTCTCCGTCTACTGACCTAACGCGTAAACATTATCGGACACTTCTAGTCATTGATTAATCTTGATCATCTATGAAACGTTTTCAGGGGGCGGGGTTTATGTAAATTCTACGGTTGGTGATGTCACTGTCGTAACCCAGCCGTTTGAGTGTCGTACCTTTGCGGATGTTTTTTATGCATCATTACACACTCACTAAAGTTAAAAAAGTGAAATCATAATCAACCACCCCTTTAAGATATATCAGTGCAAGTTGCTTTCAGTTAAAACAGCTCAAACATGCATTTTAGTCTGAGATAGGATTAAGCCTTGTCTGTGAAAAGGTTTAGTCCATCCTGGGGATACTGCAGAGATGAGACGTCTACACACATAAATAGCTCAGTTTTACGTCTATTTATTAGAAAGCATGTAAAGCAAGCTTAAATATGTACCATGAACTGTATCGACTGCTAGGATACAAAATGTCTGCCTACGTTCAGCAGACTGAGGCTTGTTAATAGAGACAGAAAACATGAGGAGAAAGAATAAGAGGGGAGTGGTGGCGTCTGGAGAGCACTCATGTTTTTGGTTGTAGGAGGCAGCGGAGAGGAAGGCTTATGTGTGTGAAGCTGGCAGAAAGCTCTCGCTCGCCCACTCGACAGCCTCAGGAGTCCACTCAATTCATCCACAGCCCCTGGGTGCCGCCCGTGTCCAGTGTCCCTCACAGGGCATGCGTGCGCTTCATTCTGCTCCCGCGGCGTTTGGGCGTGAACAGAAGTTAAAACAGACAATCTATGAGTCTTTTAGTTGATGGCTAATGCGTTCCACTTGTGCGAAACAATGCTTGAACATAAAATCAACATGTCACCACCTTCGTGGTCTTAGTTTCGCACATAAAACCTGTTAAAAACAACAGATTATATTCTGCTGTTCACACTCGCAACAGCTTTCCATCTTTATACCGCATTGACAATCTTCACACATCAGCACCAACATGTTGTTACAACAAATGTAACAAAATCCAGTAAAATCCAGTATTCAGTCAACTCATTTCTTCATTCACTCAGATGTAGACAAGCTTTTTGTATATATACACATGGTAAACTTAGACAAGTTGAAATGACTAAAAACAGTGTTGTAGTACTCGAGACTCGGACTCGTCTCGGACTCGGTCTCGAGACCATATTTTAATGGTCTTGGTCTTGTCATGGACTCGTGTCCATTTGGACTCGGAATTGACTCGTACTCGAAAAAAAAAATTTTTAAGGACTCGGAATTATTCCCGAGTCCACTCGAGTTCAATTAAAAATATTTTTCATGATTATTAATGTATATTAATAAAATATTTCTTTAAATTGATTGACATGCCCAGTGATTGGTGATTTTCTAGTGCGCAACTGCGCATGACAAATTGTAATAAAATTACTTTTAACACCACCTACTATGTGGCCTTTTTACCCTAAACTGATCATATTTTTTAAACTCCAAGTAAATTCAGTAAAAAAAAAAAAAAAAAAGGATTTCTCTAAGTAAATAAAAGTAAATTAGGTAATCAACCCTCACTGGTCTCGGTCTCGACTCGGACTCGACCGTCTCTGGTCTCGGACTCGACTCGGACTCGACTCTCTATGGACTCAGTCTTGACTCGGACTCGACTCTCTCTGGTCTCGGTGTCGACTCGGACTCGAGTGAGGTGGTCTCGACTACAACACTGACTAAAAATAAAACTGAAATAAAAACAAAATGTAACTAGAAATACACTCACCTAAAGGATTATTAGGAACACCTGTTCAATTTCTCATTAACTCTTTTCCCGCCAGCGTTTTAAAAAAAAGTTGCCAGCCACCGCCAGGGTTTTTGACGATTTTCGCTAAATTTGAATGCCCCGGTGAATATTTTCTTCCATGAATATATGAAGATGATATATATAAAAATAAAGATCTGAGCCTCTGCTTTTAGGCAAAAAAAACGTTTTTATTTTATCTTCATCTGTTCTTTTTTTATTGCCTCTTGAACAGAGGTAGGTTTTGTCAAAAACACAACATTTTGGACAAAAAACTGAGAAAAAGGTATTTTTATCAAACAAGTGCATTTAAAAGCAGAATACATTCAGATGTTGTTTCCTTCATATATAAAACTTTCCAAAATAAATTAAAAACATAAAATAAATGTAAAATATATCAAATTTCCCAGGATGTAAGGGAAATGTAACTTTTGCAATAAAACTTCTGCCTCTGCCTCTCTGTGTTCTACCTGTGAATAATGATTGGAATTACAATAAACAAGCCTAGACACACACACACACACAAATACATATTACAATGTGGTAAATGTGCACAAAGAGAGAAATAATTTGACAATTACACCTTCATATTTAGACAGCCACACATAAATGCCTGCACACACACATAAATATTATAGTGTCATAATATTATACGATCTATCTGCGGCACGTCCATGGCTAGAACTTTCTGTGACAACATGTGCATCTCTCTCACTGACTACTTCGTCCCGATCAGATTCAGAATTATCAAATAAAGAGTGATCGGACTCCGAGTCCATTAACCTCCAGTACTTCAGCCATATACCTCTGCATTGTCTGTCTGATACATTCTCACTACTCCACTTTTTGAGACGATTGCAATCTGTTTCTCTGATCAAAGAGTTGCGCACTCATTCAGGACATGCGCGCGGGTCTTCCTTACCGTATACCACCTAAAACACGGATACCCGGAAAATTCCGTGTTTGGCGCAGATGCGTTTTTTCATTAAACCCGGAAAATTCCGTGTTTGGCGGGGAAAGAGTTAATGCAATTATCTAATCAACCAATCACCGGGCAGTCGCTTCAATGCATGTAGGGGTGTGGTCCTGGTCAAGACAATCTCCTGAACTCCAAACCGAATGTCCGAATAGGAAAGAAAGGGGATTTCAGCAATTTTGAGCGTGGCATGGTTATTGGTGTCTGAGTATTTCACAATCTGCCCACCGGGTACCACTCATCTCCACCACAAATAGGAAAAAGAGGCTACAATTTGCAAGAGCTCACCAAAACTGGACAGTTGAAGACTGGAAAAATGTTGCCTGGTCTGATGAGTCTCGAGACATTCAGATGATTTGGTGTAAACAGAATGAGAACATGGATCCATCATGCCTTGTTCCCACTGTGCAGGCTGGTGGTGGTGGTGTAATGGTGTGGGGGATGTTTTCTTGACACACTTTAGGCCCCTTAGTGCCAATTGGGCGTCGTTTAAATGCCACGGCCTACCTGAGCATTGTTTCTGACCATGTCCATCCCTTTATGGCCACCATGTCCCCATCCTCTGATGGCTACTTCCAGCAGGATAATGCAATCAAACTGGTTTCTTGAACATGCCAATGAGTTGACTGTACCAAAATGGCCGCCACAGTCACCAGATCTCAACCCAATAGAGCATCTTCGGGATGTGGTGGAACGGGAGCTTCGTGCCCTGGATGTGCATCCCACAAATCTCCATCAACTGCAAGATGCTATCCTATCAATATGGGCCAACATTTCTAAAGAATCCTTTCAACACCTTGTTGAATCAATGCCACGTAGAATTAAGGCGAAAGGGGGTCAAACACATTATTAGTATGGCGTTCCTAATAATCCTTTAGGTGAGTGTATATAAAAATGACAAAAATTGAATGCAAAATGATATTATAAAATCTCATTCAAAATATTAATAAGCTTAACTCCAAAAGTGACATCACTAACCCCTCCCCTTCGGATAAAATAACATCACTGAACATGTGATGTTTCACATTTAAAATCATTCGAAATAACTTCCTTTGATTTTAGAGTTATTCCATAAAGTCCACTAGGCAACATTTTCTCATTAACCAGTTTATTCATGTGTACGAAATCCCTATTTCCTATACATCCCAATATATTTCTGTTAATATATGCTTCCACACCAGAAGACATTTCAATAAATATATTATGAAGACTGGATGGATAAATGATGCAACCCGCATGCAACACTAGATGTTCACAGTATGGAAGCGTTATGATGGTGTGGTCAGTCGCTGGATCATTTCTACTGTGCTCTTGCTATGATGTTACCAAGTACTAAAGCAAAGGTGAACCATACAGAACTGATATTCAAAATGCGATCGGACAATCTGTCACGAGAGCAACATCAGGGCTGCTGTGTCATTGGCAATTTGGCTTTCTGCTGTTCTCGAAGTAAAGCAGGCTAGAGCTTTTCCAAAAAAAAAAAAAAAAAGAAGCAATTGCACATTGTATAAAACCTGGCTGCAACACTATTATTCTGGCAAAAAGAAGCGAGAGACGTGACACACATACTGCTCTGTCTGGCCATTACATCACTGTCAATCACACAGCCCATGTAGGCAAGTTAGTCCTGACCTTGCTGATGAATATAAAGAAAATCATTGAACTTCCAGGGTTTGATAGATGATTGAAGGCACATATCATTCATCCGTTCCCCGACTCGTGCCAATGCAGTTCGACAGCGGTCGGCCCGCCTGAGGGAAGTGCTGATGTCTTTAGAGAAAGACCGTATTCAGATTCCACAGCCCATCTGTAGAACGGGTCATTTTGCTCAGAACAACATTAGTTGCGACCTGCTGCTTGGAAATTACAGACATCTGCTCATGCCAATAGCAGGACAACAGAACAGGGATGCAGTTTATGAGTTGAAGTAAACGAACAATTTAGGCTAACGACGGCAAATTCGGCACACAACATGGTAACTAAACTAAATTACTCCTGTGAAAACATGGCGACATGATGCATCAAGCAGGTTTAGTGGAGAAACTTATGCACTGTAAAATCTAACGTAGTTCTTAGTAAGATTTTTTTTGATAACTTTACTTAATGTCCAATATTTTGTTGAACTTACTTAAAATTTCTTAGTAATCTGTACTGTTTGCATGCTATGCCTTCGTTACTCAGAAAAAACCTTGTAAACATTACTTGAAACATTACATTACTTACTTGACGTTGACATTACTTGAGTACCATTTTAACTTTATGCAATTAAGCTATGCTTACTTAATGAAATTAAATTAAGGCAACAAGTTTGCATAATAAAATTAAGTAAACTGAACCAATTGTTTTTTCTTAACTTTATTTTTCACGCATTTTACAGTGTTATTTTAGTATTATTTATATATCACTAAGGTTGCAAAAATTCACGGAATTGACATGGAAATGGAAATTTCCAACATGAATATATGGGAATACAAGGGAATTAAATGGAGTAAAGTAAAAATTTGCACAATCGCAGGTTAGCCTATAACAGGTAACTTAAATATAGTTGAAGAAACACAACATCTTGGCTAAAATAAATACATTTAAAGCATATTCAGTTGAGGGGGGAGTTTATATTATTCATAATTCATTCTTTTGTTGTTGTTCAATGAGAGTAGCTTTATTATATATATTTTTATTTATTAGTTTATATTAGTTCTAATCTAATAAATAAATGCATATTTTATAAATAAACTAATATATATATATATTAGTTTTTATTTTAATATTAGTTTAATTTTTAGTAGTTTTGTTATGTAGGCCTACCTGTGTAATTTTATATTAGCTTTTTTATTTTTTAAATATTACTATTTGAATTTAATTTGTTTTTACTTCAGTTTAAGCTTTAGTTTTTATTTATTTCTAGTTAGTCATTTCAGTGCTTCAACATGTTTTTTTATCTATTAATGCTATTTTATGTTATTTCAACTTTTTTTTCAATTAACAAAAATATGAATACAAACTATTAAAATAGCATTCTAAATACATTTACATTTCTAAATAAATAAATAACACATTTAAAAAGAAATACAAATTCATAAATGCTTAAAAAACATCAATTCAGAGGAAAAGGGAATACGAAAACATTGCATTTTTACGTATATTACTTACCAAATTTGTATAGACTTTTTATGTTAAGGATGCTTAGGCTTAAAACATTAAATTACGAAAAACTTTATCACTGTTAAAATTTTTTAATTAAATCTTGCGATCAATTGAAGTTGTTCTATGTTGAGATCAAACATAACCTATTTTTATTCTGCTAAAAATGTAAAACATTCAAGAGGGAAATAAAAAAGGAATGGGAATCAACACGCTACATTATGTTAAATTAGTCACACACTCAACAAACACCATACATGAGGCTTTTTTCAACTCTTGTGAGATGTTGGACACACCTATTGCTATTATGACCAGCTCTGCAGGTTTCCCCCAATGGAAACTACAACATTCAAGCGAGCTTATCTCGTAAACACGATCATTCTGACATGACTCGAAAGCAGCGCAAGTTGAGGGTCTCTGGAGGTCTCAAAGCCCAACAGCAGGAAAGCAGCTCTGAAAGGCTCCCGGTTCCAAGGCCACGATAAAAACAAGGACCTTCAAAGGCTCTGACCCTCCCTAAAGTGGGGGATAGCTGGAACGATGAGTGGCAGAGGTGATGCATCTTTCATGAGATGTGCTTCCTCGCAGAAGTAATCCAGGTCAAACCAGATTGACTTCCCCTGATACCGGCGCTGGCAATCTCTCCAGATCAAAAATCACATCGGACTACAAGCGTTTGGGTTCAGTTCGCTTAGATTGACTCCATGCAAAAGAACATCACATTCATTTCTTGAAATAAAAACACCTGTGCACGCATCTAATGAATTACTATTACCTTTCTCCGAAAGGTCCATGTCTGGAATTTGCACATCATCAACTTTTATTTCTAACTGAGAAACTGCTTTTATAAAAATTGCAACGCACAACTAAAGTTCAGCATGTCTGAAAGCGTTTCATGCTCTCTGAACTTCAGACGAACAAGACCCTGCTTTGGTCTTTGAAGGCTTTCAGATGCTGAAACATGAAGTAAAACTTGACTACAAGCACAGCTTCACGATAACTAAACTCAGTGAGGACTCAGCGAGTCTTAAAAGATGGCATTTATTTACTTATTGCATATCTCTCTTCCAGAAAACACTTTTACACAGATGAAGGAAAGCTTGGAATGGCATGGGTGAGTAATTGGTGACACAATTTTCATTTTCACATCATTATTGTAATTTCTTGTGTTTAATGCTTCTTAAGGTGAGACACCACAGGTGAATAGGGTAATTTTTTTAACTAGCAGATATCAGCATGAAACTTTCCCAGTTGATGACCTACATTAAGAAGAGAAAAAAATATATTACAAGTTTTCTGTAATTTAATGTTTAAATATGCAAATGAGAAATTATCTAATTAAATATGCACTAATTTGCATGTATTTAAAAAAAGGTTCAAAATTCTTTTTTCATTGAGTTCACATATTAGATGAGACAAAAATTACAGAGGGATTTATGGATATCTACTTTTGTTGTCCTGTAAATCAGAATATACCGCCAATTGCCTTAAACAAAATAATTTTCGCCATGTTTTTTGGAATAAAATGTTATATAAATCAGGCTAGGAATTCATATATTTACAAATCCCTCTGTAAATGTCTTCATAATATAACTAGGTACAAGACTGTAAAGTTTGGTGTGCTACTGAAGAGGAGATTTCGGACTTGGGGTACACTGTAAAAAAAATATTTTCATGATTTCACAACATTTTTTCTTTTGTCAAATCAACTTAAATAATTGATGTGGTTCAGATAACATAATATTCTGAGTTTCTGATGATTAAATCAATCTCCTTCATTGTATTAACTACATTTTTCCAGTTCAGTTAACTTAAAATTTTAAGGCAACCAGGTTACTTCATTTTGTAAGTTAAACCAACAATATTTTTACAGTGATATGAGAGAAAAGTCATTTTGAGAAAACTGGCTTTAAAGATTTAGCATCAGCCAATAAGATTGCGCATTTAGAGTTAAATCCCCCCTTTTTCCTTCACGATTGGTTGCTGATAATAAGGAAATGACCATATTTGGATCCAACAGCGTTATACAGGAGAAAGAGAGCTTTCTAATGGTGTGTGTGATGATTTATAACGACAACTTTTGAAAAATTTATGAGAAATCTACAGACGCAAACAGACAAAGTGTAGTAAAATAAAGACCTAAATGTGTAATTTGGACTTTTTTTCACCACAAGTCTGAAATAAGACATGCTATTGAAGACAAATATCCCAAAATCTCAAAATTGACCAGTGAAAAAAACAACAAAAAAACAATGTTTTTGCCTGTCGTGTCTCGCCTTAAGATTCCCCCCAGCAAACACTGCAGATGTAATGCTTCAGTAGCGATAGTTAAAGTCTCCTCTGGTCTCACATCAAAAGCGAAGGTGGTTCCACCCCAAAAGATATTCATCAGCTCATTAGCATAGCGGCCTCAGCGGGATGTTTTTGCCTAAAATCACATTTACATAATGACTTTAGGTTCTCCCATTTACTCACTTCTTTTTCTTGTTAACCTCTCATTAACCTTTTTATTAACAGTCTTGGCACTCGGATCATGCCGAGACTTGTCCTAAATTCATCAAACAACTGGGCGGATTTCTAATGTGGCTCATTAGGCTAAAAACCAACGACATCCCAATCAAAAATGCAGTTTAACGCACTGGACTGGTGGGTAAAATCGAGTCCAGGAGCCTGTATTTATTTTGACAAAAACATAGGAATCATAGGGAAAACATTATTGGAAATTGGAAAAAACAAATAAATTGTGGAGCAGAACTGTGCGATAATCGATTGAATTTTGGGACTCGTGCCACGTCTAAAAGTCTGAAGTTCCAACAAAGCTATATTTTGTGCAAGAAACGCCATCATTTTTTATTTACTCAACCCTGATTTATTTATCTTCGCTCACCAAGTAGTCTCTCATCCTCACTCCATCTACAGCACCAGAAAAATATCAAAAGCCTGTGATTCTGTTTCATCCTCATAAGTTACAAAGTTCTGAATTTTAATGACGAGCAATTTCCAAACTGCCTCGTCCGTAATGAACCCATCAGACGGTGAGCTGTTAAACGCTCTCCGCTACGTTCTTTAGAGAGAAACCAACAGGACAGTTGTGCAAACAACTAAATACAGTCTATTACGGTCTAATGTCAATCCATTTTAGCCTTCAGCTATCATTCTGAAGGGCTGCGATGAATGTTTCATATTGTGCCGGCTTCTATTTGATCACTTATTCAAAGTTAAAGATAAAAAAGATGAAAGAAATCCATGGCATAAAGAAAAGTTTAAAAAGTCTTTAAGCACACAACAATGACAGTCTTAAAATGTCGTAAAATGTATATTCAAAACTTTATATAAATACTAGGGCTGTCAGACGATTAATCGCGATTAATCGAATCCAAAATAAAAGTTTGTGTTTACATAATATATGTGGGTGCACTGTGTATAATTATTTTGTGTGTATATATATATATAAATATATATAATTACACACACATGCTTCGCGATTAATCGTTTGACAGCCCTAGCATTTATATAGTCAAACGATTAATCGTGATTAATCGCATCCAAAATAAAAGTTTGTGTTTACATAATATATGTGGGTGCACTGTGTATAATTATTTCGTGTAAATACACACACATGCCTCGCAATTAATCGTTTGACAGCCCTAGCATTTATATAGTCAAACGATTAATCGTTTTACAGCCCTAATAAAAACATTTCATTTAATTATCTTATTTATTTAGTTTTAATTTTTATGGATACAAACCAAAATGTATATTTTTTTTACATATAATGTCACACTATGCAACTATTTACCTTATCACATGTCATACAACTCGAATAGCCACACATACACATACTCTTGGGAAACCTCCTGCCATTATTTGTGTTTCTGTATGTTTTTCCAGGGTGATCTACTGTTTTTTTTGGAGAGCTTGTAAACTGAAAATCCAGGCGTCCGTGTTCCTGATAGCTCTGGGTGTTATAAATAGTTAAGCCCCCTTCTTCATGTAGCATTGCCCTACAAGTGGGAATTTCAGAAGCACATAATTTGATTCATGACATTCCTTGAGAGACCATTTATGGTGCGAGAAAGGTACGGGCCGGACGGGAGAGCTCTCGCTTTGAAGTCTGCGCAGATAGCAAATGAATTCCATATGATACAAAATCCATCCCATGCCCTCAAGTCTTGACCATTTTAGGCCATGACTGCCAGTACAAGGAACGCTGAGAGATTTGCAGTGCTACTTCATTAGTTTCCAGTAGAGCTGGTCTTAAAAAAAGATTAAAAGTGCATAAAATAGTTATAACATGTCTAGATATCAGAAGCTAACTTAACTTAAATTTACTTGGTTGGAAACGATGCATTTTAATTAGGACTTTGAACGCAGATTACATGTATTTCAGAAAATATAGCTTTATTACTGTAGTATTAAATTGGCCACTTTTTCCCCTTAAAAATTAATAGAAACTAAGTTGACTGTTTCTATTCCTTTTCTTTGTAGGGAATAAAATATTTTTCCACAAACTTTTTAGCAGTTAGTTTATCTTTAAATGCTGAACTGACTGCATATATTTGTAAATGAAAACAAAACAATCTTGCATCTGCATATAAATAAGCATTTCTGCCTTTAAAATGTAGCACATTTAGTATTAATGCATTCATTGCCTCTTTAAAAATAAACACCACAAAATAATAAGATGTTTTCCACAAGCAATGGGCCAAACTGAATAAACATACCGCTACTTATTTTCAAAATATTAGTTAAAGTAAACAACAATTTCACCACCGCTAACACTAAAATACACTGGAAACAGCATCAAGTGGAAGTCTGATCTACACTCACCTAAAGGATTAATAGGAGCACCTGTTCAATTTCTCATTAGTGCAATTATATATTGCAACATTATTGCGATTTTCACACACAACCATTTCTAGGGTTTACAAAGAATGGTGTGAAAAGGGAAAAACATCCAGTATGCGGCAGTCCTGTGGGCCAAAATGCCTTGTTGATGCTAGAGGTCAGAGGAGAATGGGCCGACTGATTCAAGCTGATAGAAGAGCAACTTTGACTGAAATAACCACTCGTTACAACCGAGGTATGCAGCAAAGCATTTGTGAAGCCACAACACACACAACCTTGAGGCGGATGGGCTACAACAGCAGAAGACCCCACCGGGTACCACTCATCTCCACTACAAATAGGAAAAAGAGGCGACAATTTGCAAGAGCTCACCAAAACTGGACAGTTGAAGACTGAAAAATGTTGCCTGGTCTGATGAGTCTCGAGACATTCAGATGGTAGAGTCAGAATTTGGCGTAAACAGAATGAGAACATGGATCCATCATGCCTTGTTCCCACTGTGCAGGCTGGTGGTGGTGGTGTAATGGTGTGGGGGATGTTTTCTTGGCACACTTTAGGCCCCTTAGTGCCAATTGGGCATCGTTTAAATGCCACGGCCTACCTGAGCATTGTTTCTGACCATGTCCATCCCTTTATGGCCACCATGACCCCATCCTCTGATGGCTACTTCCAGCAGGATAATGCACCATGTCACAAAGCTTGAATCATTTCAAATTGGTTTCTTGAACATGAAAATGAGTTGACTGTACTAAAATGGCCGCCACAGTCACCAGATCTCAACCCAGTAGAGCATCTTTGGGATGTGGTGGAACGGGAGCTTCGTGCCCTGGATGTGTATCCCACAAATCTCCATCAACTGCAAGATGCTATCCTATCAATATGGGCCAACATTTCTAAAGAATGCACCTTGTTGAATCAATGCCACGTAGAATTAAGACGAAAGGGGGTCAAAGACAGTATTAGTACGGCGTTCCTAATAATCCTTTAGGCGAGAGTATAAGGAGAGTGCAACAATGAAATCCCCTCTTTTGCTCTCCTTTATGTGTCTGATTAAAGAGAAAAATGAGAAAGAGAGAGAAAAACCCTTCCTGCTACAGTATGTGGAGAGAATGGATCAAGGAAATCTGCTTGATCAGGAACATGTGCATGTGTTTGGGAGAATACAGAGGGAAGGGTATGTATTGTAAAGCAAAGAGAAGAATGGAAGAAAGACATGCTGTATGGTAACAGGGTCAGAGGTTCTGTAACTCACTGAAGACCACAACAGGCATGGACAATATTAGACGCACCACAGTCCTTCGAGAAATCCTTCATAAAAGTCCCGAAGCATTCTTTAAGAGCAAAAGAAGAAAGATCTATTGTGCATACTATACTTAAGGTAGGGTATGCGATTTCTGAGAGCCTAGTAATGGCAAGGTATAGCTTTGAAAGCATAAAATACAATCCTCTTGTCTCAAAGCACCTAACATTCCAGCTCTGACTTCTACAGATTCATTTTGGTGTTGATATGTTGACATAGAAACACATAAATCCGAGTCCGAGGACGTGAGCAGCTCCAAAGCAGCGTACGCTCTTTGTTTTAGTTCAGGAGGAACTGTAAAAGGAGACGGCTGTGTGTTTTGTAACGGACACAGGCCAGCAAGAGCTGTGCATGTTAACCTCACTCCCCTATCCTCAAGAGGCGTGCTACTGTACATGTTTATATACATAATGCACATTTTTATTATTTATACCTTCTATTAATAAAGGGTTAGTTCACCCAAAAATGAAAATTAAGCCATTAATTGCTCACCCCCATGCTGTACCAACCCCGTAAGACCTTCGTTCATCTTCGGAGCACAAATGAAGATAATTTTTATTAAATTTGAGAGCCGAATCACTACCACATGGGAATGACACTTGACGGCCCAGAAAGTCAATGAAGAAAATGTTTAAATATCCCAAGTGACTACCGTGGCTCAACTATAAGTTTATCAAGCGACGCGAATACTTTTTGTGCGAAAAAACAAACAAAAATGACGACTTTATTCGACTATTCCTTTTCTTCCTTGTTGGCCTGAAACGAGACTTCCTTAGATTTCCACGACGCATGCGCGAGAACTGAACTCAAGTAGTTGAAGGAGATCGCAATTCTCGCGCATGCGTCGTGGAAGTTTTTTCGCACAAAAAGTATTCTCGTCGCTTGATAAACTTATAGTAGAGCCACTTTCGTCACATGGGATATTTAAACATTTTCTTCATTGACTTTCTGGGCCGTCAAGTGTCATTCCCTTAGGAGCCTATGTGGTAGTTATACAGCTCTCAAATTTAATCAAAAATATCTTCATTTGTGCTCCGAAGACGAACGAAGGTCTTACGGGGTTGGTACAGCATGGGGGTGAGTAATTAATGACTTTGGGTGAACTAACCCTTTAAATGAAATCAGAATGTGAAGAGTGTTTCAACCAGTAAAACAAAAAGCAAAACACTGCCTTCCCTCCCTTTAACGGTGCAGCAGTGTTCAGATGTGATTGAGGAACCACAGGAGATGCTTGACTTCATCCTCCTGACATTATCAGCTATTATCGAAATTGTTCGCTCCATAGGATGCCCCTGCTCTTAGGCTTCATGTTCCTCGGCTATTTTATGACATCTCCGAAACGAAAGATTCTTGTGAGATGGCATGCAGCCAATACCATTACAGATCTCCAGCAGTGCTAATCAGCTGCCAGTGGACCTGGATGGCTGAAGACATTGTTTGATTTCCAACAGTTTAGACAAGTCCAAGTTCATCAACATCATATGTGTAAGACAAACATTTTTAGATTGCACCATTTTGGCTTTGAACTCACGCCACGAACTGGAATTGTCAGCTGCACATCCGGCTAATTGGAAGCTACTCAAATTACTATAGAACACTATAGTGTTTAGTAACTAAAGTAAAACTCCTTTTAAAGTGGCATGTCTGTAAATTCCAGTTTCATCAAGCGTGAAATCAAAACAGCGCTTCAATCAGAGTCTTGCAGAAAACTGGAGTATTCTGTCTGAAAGGCAAGGACGCGAGACGCCGGGGCAGATGGCAGCGGGTTGACGAGACTACTTAGGCGCGAAACTGTGAGAGAAAGTTAGACCACAATGCTTCTGTTTACAAACTCGGCACAAGCGAGAAGGTGCCATGAAATGAGCCGCGGCACCCTGGCCGTGTGATGTTTAATTAATGCAGCGCTGTCAAGCTTGTTTCGCTGCTCATCTCATTCACTATGGATGAACACAGGAGGCTTTTGCTGTTGCGGTGCACACACATGCATACAGTTAAAGAGATCAAATGCGTTTTTAAAAAGTAAATATTGGTATTTTACTGCTGAAATTGGACTAATGGGGCACTGTAATCTTTACATTTGGCTTTTCTTACGTATCGAAAAACCAACAACGCTTATCTGCACAGCCTTAATTATTTGTGATTTTTCAAGACATGGGGTAAAAAACGTGGGTTCAGTCTATTTCAAATATTTACAAATGGGAATGTTTCACAAGATAAATACTTCTGGTTAAAGAAGTGTGTGTGTGTGTGTTGGTTAGGGACTAGAGGAGAGCTTCACCATCTGGTCTAAGTCATCTTTGGGGACTTCTGGAAGTCTCCGTGGCCTACTTGTGAGGATTACAGAGCGGACTAGACATGGTAGTCAAGGGCCTTATCCTGTAAACACATAGAGATGCAATCCCCCCACAAATAAATAAATAAATAAATAAAAAATAACAAAGCACAAGGACATTTTCTCAAACCTGGCCTGCTAATGTATTCTGGTTTCAAAGTTCAGTGTTGGATTAAACAAGACTAGAGAGAGAATGGAGGGAAAAAAAGTGTAAAATAAATGAATTTGCATAAATCGGGTCAATAGGCATTAACACCGAACCCAGTTGTCTTCTCCATCTCTTACAGTTGCACAATTCCATCTCAACAGGCTCAAATGTATACGCTTGCAGACGATCGATGCCGAGCATCAGTGAATGGCACCTTTAATCTTGAGCTCAGTGAAGTCAATAGGATTGTGTGGAAGCTGCAGTGATTAAGTGATCGTCTGACCACTGATCCAGCCTCTTCTAAAGAGAGCGAGAGAGTGTGGAAGTGCCTGTTCAATCTGTCACAGTCCCAAAGCATCCCATATATCAGAGCTCATCACGTGCGGCTCGTAAATGTGCTTTCATACACTGGGTTAGGCTAGAACAAAGGTCAGGGGGTGAGATTATACTGTACTGGATAAACAATGTGTTTAAAAAAATTTTTAAAACAGTGTCATTTTACACCTCAAATATGGTATGTGACTCGGTACACTCTAAAAAATGCTGGGTTGTTTCTACCCAAATTTGGGTCAAATATGGACAAACCCAAATGTTGGGTTAAAAATGCAATTAATAATGTTATCCCAACTTCAATTACATTTTTAACCCAGCATTTGGGTATTATCCATATTTGACCCAAAGTTGAAGTTGAGTTAAAACAACCCAGGATTTTTTAGAGTGTACGGTATGTTATACGGTATGTTATAAACTAACATACGGTATGTTATAAACTAACATGCAACATCCTAACTGTAAAACATAACACCTGTTTTGGAATTTGTTTAGTAACTTTCTAAGGTGCAAGCTCCAAACCATTAGCATTTGTCATTTATAATGGGTATTGTTGTTACATTTATTATCATTGTTCAAAAAATATAATTTTACATAAACAATATGCCATATTGAGAAAGGGCCCGTTATCTTGATATGGATATTTTTACACTACACTCTAAAAAATGCTGGGTTATTTCAGCCCAAATCTGGGTCAAATATGGACAAACCCAAATTGGGTTAAAAATGTAATTAAAAAATGTACAGTTGAAAGTGAACATTTAAGTTGGGTTCAAATTTTAAATTACATTTTTAACCCAACCCTACATTTGTCAAACCTAACTGTAAAAAATAAATAAACCAATGATTAGGTTTGTCCATATTTTACCCAATTCTGGGTTAAAACAACCCAGCATATAGTACAATCTAATAATAGTTTAAATCTAACAGTGTAATAATTATAAATCAAAATCAAACCAAAATTTGACCCAAGCATTCATATATACAGTATATATACAGTATATATATATATATATATATATATATATATATATATATATATATCTGTAGCCCATATATATCTGAATGTCTCAACAGAAACAACCCAGCATTTTTGTATGTGTGTGTGTGTGTGTGTGTGTGTGTCTATTTTGAAAAGCAATGCATTAACAACATTCCGAAAAGTTCCGAAAACACAAAAGTATCAAAAGTCAATAATATTCCATTCTTAATGCATTTTGAAAATATATTCCGAATATATTTATCCGCACTACATGAAATAAGATACTGTGAGATAATGGAGCCATTTCTTTCTAAAGCAACCTGAGAAAAATGTTTGCACCATGTGAAAATCATCTACGGATCACTGATCTAGTTTTGCTCTTTCTTTTCCATGCCTGCGCTCCTCTAATGACCACGTCTGACGACTGTGTTAGATTAAATAAATGGCTCATTATTCTCAGCAAGTCAACACCAGCATTATTAAGCTGCCTACCTGTGTTATGATGATGGATCTCACCTAAAGTCAGTGCGTCCCGCCACGCCAGACCAAACACACGTGCAGAACATGCCAGAGACTGTGTGAGATGGAACAATGAAAAAGAGACTCTAGAACGACGGGACGGTGACCAATGAAATAAGGTGCTACTCCATTATAAATTGTTATATTCTACACTTTCAAAAGCTTTTATCTATTTTTCTTCGTCACTTGTGTTGCAGTCTACACAGCACTTCAACCTTGTTTATTTCAAAGGAGCAAGTCTATGGTGAATTGTGGTGTACACACACAAGAGTACAAGGCAAACATAACAAGAGCTTTGATGCCTGATGCAACTGTTTATAATGAGATATGTATTACATGGTGGCAGTGTGTGTATCAGGAAAAGACAAAAAAAGACAACAGTCTCAAGCGTGGTGTGACATTTGACAGGTACAGGTGAATATATGAAGCTCAGTGGAACGTGTCAAATACTATGAAAAGTCCTAACAAGCTCATGCATCTGCTTTTATAACACCTGGGGAGACGCTTGACTTTTTTTTCCATCTAATTAATTTGCATTTGCCAACTTACAGCTGTCATGCCATCATTTGTCACCTGTAAACCTGTATCCCAAAAGAGAGCCATTACTAAAGTTATGATGCTAAAAATAAACAAGAACAACCGTCAAGAACATCTGCTATGAACGAGAAAAAAACAAGATGATTGGGAACATCATCATCATCATTATTATTTTATGATTTCATTTTTCAAACCTTCGTCTGGTAGATAGAAACGTGCGAGCGGGACACTTTGGCTTGAGCTCAATTCTGTTGCTCATGGCAAAATCATTTCCGAATCGAATGGGCGTCATTGACATGTAAATGTGTGCGGCGGCCATCTCCTCTTTTTGACAGAAAGTTGCAAAAGTTGGGAATGAGTCTTATGTAAGAAACATGTCCAATTGAGGTTGGTTTCAAACATCATTGATTCCTGTAGAAAGGTCATTTATTTTATCTGAAAAGACCAAAGTAGAGGACAGAAGACACCGAAAGACAAAAGCTCAACAGAAGTGGTGAAGTAATACATGAAATCCTTGCATGAGAAAAGTGGGGGATGTAATTAATGTGGGATGCAAACTGAGCAAGAAAATGAGCACGAAAGCTGTGGGTGGAAGAAAAGACGAACAGATAAAGAGAAGAGGAGAGAGTACTGGATCATAATTATCTGTACATCTGTGTACAGTTTTTCAGAGTCTATTGTGTTTCTGTTGATCTTCATACTTTTACATTATGTTTGGTCTTGTCTTTGCCATCGGCACTATTAGCACTGCAAAGATTTGGGGTTAGTGTCTTGAGACTAAGCCCTTTTTGGTTCGTTTTCTCTATTTTTACATTTGGGTTTATAAACTATATATGGAACACTATGTGTTTGGTATCTATGGAGTCAGAAGACCCTAAGCTAGAATAACCATGCATGTAATGTGTTTTTAAAGGAAGTATGAGTGAAAAGTGTACAATAAACTAGAGAATTTCAAAAACGGAAATTTGATTTTTGTCATTTATTTCTGAGAATCACACATCACACAACAATAGTGAGCAGTTTTTGAACAAAAAAAATATATTTGTCAAAGCCTTTGCTTGACAGACATGTGTAATTGTCAAATAAAATGTGTCAAAAACAATGAAAAATCTAACTTTATTTACAAATAAACACGCCTTTGGCGGTGTGTATACAAGCCGGGTATCTCCGGGTATCACTGTATTCAGCAGAATCTGAGGAAGACCGCACCTCTCTATCATTTATAGTTTTTAAGATAAGAATTCTGAATTCTGAATAAGATAGACTCTATGAATTTCTATTTCTATCTAAACATTTGTAAAAGTATGTCATTTTGGGCGATACCGCCCAATCCGTCCCCAGAGGGTTAAACAAATCAAAAGTCAAGAAACAAAAGTAAAAACACCTTGAAATGCAGGCAAGTAACACTGATATTTATCTTGTTTTCAATCAACCAATCAATCAATCAATCAACCAACCAACCAACCAACCAACCAACCATCCAACCAATAAATCAATCAACCAATCAACCAACCAACCAACCAACCAACAAATCAATCAACCAACAACCAACCAACCAACCAACCAACCAACCATTCAACCAATAAATCAATCAACCAACAACCAACCAACCAACCATCCAACCAATAAATCAATCAACCAACCAACCAACCATCCAACCAATAAATCAATCAACCAACAACCAACCAACCAACCAATAAATCAATCAACCAATCAACCAACCAACCAACCAACCATCCAACCAATAAATCAATCAACCAACAACCAACCAACCAACCAACCAACCAATAAATCAATCAACCAATCAACCAACCAACCAACCAACCAACCAAATCAAATCGTATAATGTTTATTTTCTTTGTTAATTTTCATCCTCTCTCCCCCAAATTCAAACTCTGTCTATCAGACGCTGACCTACATATGACTGCCAAGCTCAGCATTTAAGCCTTTGCTCAGTTGAATATGTGAGCCTTTTGCAAAGGAAAATCCAATAGATCCAATCTAATCTTTCTCACATCACTTCAAGCCGACACTACTGTCGAGCTATCCTGCCAGAATTGCCATGCTCTTTGAGTTCTCTTATCTGCAAATCAAAGCCGCGGTGAATAGTTGAGTTAAATCCATTGGCCTTGCCATAGTCTGCCTTCTCGCACACGATGAACTGAGTTTGCGGCTGATAGGAGCAATTAATCAAAACCCCTCCAGAGCAGAGGCAACGTGGGTAAAGTAATACAACAGCCAATGCACGAACATCAACAGTTTGTAATGGGTTTGTTTTGAGCGCATTCATGACTGAAGATACGGATCTACTGGCCAGTGCAGGTTCATTCATTCCCTTAAAAATCAAAGTAAGTGCTTCAACTTCTGGCAGCATTCACACTAAACTAATTCTACTAACGGGATATCTGATCTTACAGATGCTGTCAATATAATTATGCTTAAACCAATGCCAAATTGACCAGTTGGGTCAGAAAGCGATGGTCAGAAAACTTTGAGGATCTTGCAGTGTGACGCATAAAGAACATCGGATGAGAATCTAACAGTTCATTCAAGTTAAACGGCATATTTGGATTCATTAACACATTGCTTTTATTTAGTTCACTAGATAAGATGATAATGAAGTGTGTTTTTGCCTCACCATAGAAAATATTTTCAGAATTAACAGAATTGTTGAGTTTTTGAATGAATCGGTTGAGTCAATAATTCAATGACTCACTCGTTTAATTCCCGGATGAATGAATCAGCATATTAAATGAATCAGAGCCAATGCTTCAATGACTCAATCATAAAGATAGCTCAGTTGTTTAGTTTTTTTTTTAATTAATAATAAATGTATACAAATCAGTCGAATGATTCCAAAATTCACTAATTAAGACATTTGCTTTGCTGTCACCTACACTGTAAAAAAATATTGATGGTTTAACTTAAAAAGTAAGTAACCTGGTTGCCTTAAACTTTTAAGTTCATTGAACTGGAAAAAGTGAGTTAATACAATGAAGGAGATTAATTTAACCATCAGAAACTCAAAATTATAAGTTATGTGAACTAAATAAATTATTTAAGTTGATTTGACAAAATAAAAAATGTTGTGATTACTACACTGTAAAAAAATATTGTTGGTTTAACTTAAAAAAGTAAGTAACCTGGGTTGCCTGAAAATTTTAAGTTGATTGAACTGGAAAAAGTGAGTTAATACAATGAAGTAGAAATTCAAAATAATAAGTTCAATAAAATCTCAACTAAATAAATTATTATAAAGTTGATTTGACAAAAGATAATATGTTGTGATAACAAATCTTGAAAATATTTTTTTACAGTGTATGGGCATATCAATGTAAACTGTAGAAAGTAGGGACCGGAAGTAAACGGTGAACTACCGTAGCTAAAGAGCGCAAAAATCACTAAGCAACAGTAAAGAGGACGGCATAGGGGATAATTTAATCATCAGACAAAATACACAAAAGAAAGTGATTTTAAGGGTTGATTTTGGCACTTAATGATATACAGAAACGATTGCAATGCCACATAACTTAAAACATAACATTAATGAGCCCGTTCTAAAAATTAGTATAGCTCAATAAAAGTATTTTAGAGCAGATTATAAATAGAAAATATGACTTGTTATAAATATCACATGACTTGTTATTTGAATATTCAAATGTTAAAAGATTCTGGTATTTTTATTTCCCATTACATTACAATCTAAAATAAATAATTGCATCATGTCACCGATGTTTGCTGTATGAATTACTTTTGATATCATGACATGTGACACCACAATGTGCAAACATATTTGTGATATTGCCATTATCATGTGCTTGTATATATAAGCTATCATAAGGTGCCATATGAACACAAATGTGTGACAACAGTTTATGAGAATATATTTGGCAAAGCTTGATGAGCCTGTCAGGAAGGTTTACTTCATTAGCGCACTGTTGACAAAGTTTAACAAGAAACCTGCAGACAGGATTACATTAATGTTTGCTAAAGTGTGAAATGCTGTCAGATTAAATTAAATTAATGAAATGGAGAAATACTTATTTAATTAAGCTAAATATGTTCTGGAAATAAAATAAAAATCACGTATACAACAAATCATACATATAATTATTATAATTTAAATATTATTATATTCCTTTCTGCATTTTAAAAGTAACAGAAAAAGGTAGTTTTGACAAAAAAAAATTATCACCTTAAAATTTAATTAATTTTGTAGATGTAAGGGTAAGGGTTACCATCTAACAATTAATTAAGATAGTGGTGCATTGCTAATTGTGTACCCTTATAAACATTACCAAATAAACAAACTAAAATACAATAGAATAAAAAAAAACATTTTAATTTTAGTTATTTGCTAAGACGAACAAAATTTCACATTTTCCTTTATTTAAACTTGATATTATAAAAGAAATTAGAAAATAAATAAATAAATACATACATAAAAATAATAAATAAATTAAACTATATAGACAGTTTAAAAAATAAATACATAAAAAACTAAAAACTTTAAATTTAAAATCCATATATATATATATTGGTATGATACCAAATGATACTAAAATAACACTGTTATAACAAAGCACATAGCTATGTTTGCATTCCTCAGTGCACAATTATAAACATGTTGATACTTAAAATGTTGTATTACAACGAAATACCATCAGTGAAAAATCTGTTTAATTTGCCCCAAGACCCGACCAGCCAACAAAGCCTACAGGCCAAACAAAATGAATAGATGAGGGACACTAATCTACGTGTGTTTAATGTCTCTAAGAGCACCAGTGGCACTCGTACAGGCCGGTTGAAAGCCCATAATGAAGGGTCAAACTCAAGCCACGCATTACAATCCGGCTGATTGTGAGATGGCAAGCTGGAAATTGTGGCCATGGATCAATGCTAGAGCAATCTGTGAAAGGAGAGCAGTGCAATAGCTCAGTTACTAATCAATGACTATTCATTTTCAGCTACCGCACTGCCTCGCATGAGACATTTAATAGTGCGTGGTCAGATAATTACCACCTCCAATTAAGATCTGGTGACAGGACAGGACAAATGAAGACCATACTCGATTGACTTTAATGGAGAGACACGCCAGGCTCCGATCAACATCATGTAAATGGCTGCTATTGTCACATCCTCCAGTGAAGCATTTATCTGTAATGAACCTGGATGGAAATGTTCAACTTTTAAGCAGCAGTCGCGAAGTGCAGCAAATGTAAAACTCCCCCATCCACCCTGAACGCATACGTGCATCGCATTTGTTAGACGTGTGTGTTTCTTTTCTAATTTTAGTAATTTTCACAGTGTTTGTCATTTTTGATGTTATGCAGATGCAAAACAACATTCATAAAATGTAAAAAAAAGACTTAAAGTGTGTGATTTGGCTGTTCTTAAAGGAGTAGTTCACTTTAAAAAAATAACTTTTGCTGATAATTTACTCACCCCCATGTCATCCAAAATGTCCATGTCTTTCTTTCTTCAATCGAAAGAAATTAAGGTTTTTGATGAAAATATTCCAGGATTTTTCTCCATATGATGGACTTCAATGGGAACCAAACAGTTCAAGGTCCAAATCAGGCTTAAAACGACACCAGATGAGGAATAAGTGTCTATATATATATATATAATCCTGGAATATTTTCATCAAAAACCTTAATTTCTTTTCGACTGAAGAAAGAAAGACATGGACATCTTGGATGACTTAAAATAAATAAAATAAAATACAACGCTTTCCTATTGATTCACTCTTTCATATCTGCGTACACTGACGTACATTGAAGCCATTTTTAAGCCATCATTCACAGTGCTTACACACTTCCCAAGTGCATTTGTTAATTTTTTTTTTAAATACGTCAAATATTTGGTCTTATCCTAAAATGACTCTCAACTCAGCAAGCCAGAGGCAACAGTGGCAAGGAACCCGAACTCCATCAAGGACTGAAATGGAAAAAACTGCAGTCTCCTCTCTAAGATTCGAGACACAGCTGGAGAAAATCCATCACTCTTAATCTCACATCTAATGAGTGAGAGAAGTGGCACTGAAACAGTGTAAAAATACATTCGACTGAATCTTGTTTTAATTAAAAAACTTTTAATTCGATGATGTACAAAATAATACTTTGTTCTAAAAATGAACTTGTGAAAAGTGAATCATACTAAAGCGGTGAAGAAATTTCAGGTAACAATTCGAAACTTATAGGATAGCATCTTGCAGTTGATGGAGATTTGTGGGATGCACATCCAGGGCACGAAGCTCCCGTTCCACCACATCCCAAAGATGCTCTATTGGGTTGAGATCTGGTGACTGTGGCGGCCATTTTGGTACAGTCAACTCATTGGCATGTTCAAGAAACCAGTTTGATTGCATTATCCTGCTGGAAGTAGCCATCAGAGGATGGGGACATGGTGGCCATAAAGGGATGGACATGGTCAGAAACAATGCTCAGGTAGGCCGTGACATTTAAACGATGCCCAATTGGCACTAAGGGGCCTAAAGTGTGCCAAGAAAACATCCCGCACACCATTACACCACCACCACCAGCCTGCACAGTGGGAACAAGGCATGATTGATCCATGTTCTCATTCTGTTTACGCCAAATTCTGACTCTACCATCTGAATGTCTCGAGACTCATCAGACCAGGCAACATTTTTCCAGTCTTCAACTGTCCAATTTTGGTGAGCTCTTGCAAATTGTCGCCTCTTTTTCCTATTTGTAGTGTAGATGAGTGGTACCCGGTGGGGTCTTCTGCTGTTGTAGCCCATCCGCCTCAAGGTTGTGTGTGTTGTGTCTTCTTCACAAATGCTTTGCTGCATACCTCGGTTGTGGTTATTTCAGTCAAAGTCGCTCTTCTATCAGCTTGAATCAGTCGGCCCATTCTCCTCTGACCTCTAGCATCAACAAGGCATTTTGGCCCACAGGACTGCCGCATACTGGATGTTTTCCCTTTTCACTCCATTCTTTGTAAACCCTAGAAATGGTTGTGTGTGAAAATCCCAGTAACTGAGCAGATTGTGAAATACTCAAACCGACCACGCTCAAAATTGCTTAAATCACCTTTCTTTCCCATTCTGACATTCAGTTTGGCGTTCAGGAGATTGTATTGACCAGGACCACACTCCTAAATGCATTGAAGCAACTGCCATGTGATTGGCTGATTAGATAATTGCATTAATGAGAAATTCCTAATAATCCTTTAGGTGAGTGTACATATACTGTATATATACACATATATACCAAATATCTCTTCTAAGAAGCTGACTTAGAAATCTCACCAGGTTTTGTTGTACGCCTGCATGTTCGTTTTTAACCATTGAATTATTTTTGAGTATGAATGCAGAAATATGTGCCAAGTCATGAGCGCTTTATTTCGCAGCTAATCTTGTATTCTAACAGTCTGCAGGTTTGGAAAAATAATACTACATTGTATTTACAGTACATAACATCCCTTCTGTCTGTGGGCCAATTATACAGTATAAGAATCCATGTAATATTATCTCTTGGCAGTGTTCAGAGCACTTGGCAGACGTTTGACAGCCAACAAAGCATGGAAATATTCAAATATTACATGTTCAGTTGATCTTAAAGCGATAGTCCACCAAAAATATAATTATACATTATTATATCACCCCTTTTTTACTTCAAATAACACCCCACAGTCAATACTCCACTAAAATAATATTAATAAAATACGTTAAATAAGAGAATGTTTATGATTTCTCGTGTTAGCAGTTCTCTGAAGAGGGGAATTATCATCAATGTATGACATCAAAATTAGTATGGACTGATTTATGATACTTTTATGGCGCTTTTTCATCCTTTTTGAAGCTTGAAAGTCTCAGTCATCAATCATTGAACAACAAACAGGCTCAGAACAACACGAGGGTGTAAATCATGACAGAATCTTCATTCTCAGGTGAACTAATCGTTTAAAGGCGTGTATGTGTGTGTTTGTAACAGCACAAGAGACACGGTTCTTACACCACACAACGCCTCGGCACAAAGCAAACATCTGTTTCAAGTATGCGTTTTACAGCCTCTTGTTTCAGTGTAAGCTACAGATCCATCTCTCTGGCTCTCACACTCGATCTGAATGGAATAAACACAGTCTATTGTTGAATTACATCTCCGCCGAGGATAAACTGTTACTATTGGGCTCTGAGCACATTCTCCTGTGGCGATCCCTTTATGTCAGGCCCATTACACTGGAATTGTGAGTTTACGATCGCTGACTGTAAGACAAAACTTTCTCCTGTAGCTCTGATCCGACCCAAGGGAAACATCTGCTCAACTTTAACTCGAGTACATGACTTGATATCATGCCAGATTTCCATTTCTGTTTACATATACCTTTCATTCCTAGCTGAACTTCCCACACAAACCGTGTAATGCAAATTGCATGGCATTTTTCTGCCGGTTTAACCGCAGGTGTAACGCACAACTTCGCTGACACACATCGGCCCGTTTTTGTGGATCACGTTCTTGCCTGCTGGCGCTTTGACTCAGTGTCAAACATATGCAAATGATTACTGAAGAGTGTTGAAAGCCCTGAGAAAGAAACATTAAATAAGAATGGTGCATTTGTGAAAACAATCAAACTGATATTTTAGCTGCCTTTACTATGGCTAATGCTTTAAAGCTAAGTTTAATTAAGCTAAGTTTGATTAATTTTGCAATAGGCTCTTCAACACTCTTCAAAACGGTGCTTTAAATCTCTTGGCAAACTAAAAGACGTAAATTACATTTCTAAATAAAAGATACTATGGAAGCTTGTTTCCGCCACAGAATGAAAAATAAAAAAGGTAATTGTGACTTTTTTGCAATTCGGACTTTATTTCTCAGAATTGCGAGATATAAAGTCAGAAATGCGTGATTTAAAGTTGCAATTGCGAGATATAAAGTCAGAATTGTGAGATATAAAGTCTGAATTGCGTGATATAAAGTCATAATTGTGCAATATAAAGTCACAATTGTGTGATATAAAGTCACAATTGTGTATTATAATGTCAGAAATGTGAGAAATTTTATAAAATTTATACTTTTTTTCACTTAAAATTAGCCTGATAAATCGAATTGCGAGTTTCTCACAATTCAGAGAAAATATGTGAGAATTTTGAGATATAAACTCGCAATTATGTGTTATAAAGTCAGAATTGTAAGATGTAAACTCGCAATTATGAGAAAAAAATGTAAAAATTGTTTTTTAAAAATTCTCACAATTGCGACTTTATTTCTCAGAATTGCGACTTTATATATTGCAATTGTGACGTAATTTATCAGAATTCCGACATTATATCTTGTAATTGTGACTTTATTTCTCAGAATTGTGACTATATCTCGCAGTTGCGATTTCATATCTTGTAATTGCGACTTAATTTATCAGAAATGCGACTTTATATCTTGTAATTGCGACTTTATTTCTCAGAATTGTGACTTTATATCTCGCAATTGCGATTTTATTTCTCACAATTCTGACTTCATATCTCGCAATTGTGAGATAAAAAGTCGCAATTATTATTTTTATTTTATTTTCTTCAGTGGTGGAAACAAGCTTCCATAAGATACAGATTACACTGAATGTCAGCTTGCTTATTTTGCTCAAGGTAAGGATTTAGTCCACATGTCATGCAAACAAGAAACTCTGCTTCGCACAGGTCGAGATCTGTCGGTTTTTTGGTTTTGTGAAACACCGACTCGTTAAACTGCTGATAACGAAAGAACTTGCGACTATAGTTGGCTAATGATGCTTTCGGGAAACACATCCCAGAGCGTTGCTGACAGACTGAAGAGACGAGCTGCAACAATGCAGAATATGCTGGGAATGTTTTATGAACATTGAACCATAAAAACCTATTCTAGTATTGGACAAAAACAAAATCAAGACTTTATAAAAAAAGCAAAATATGGCCTCTTTAGTTAGCAATTTTAGCAACAAACTTTGTTTCAGTTACACTCAAAAAAAATAAAAAAATAAAAATAAATGCTGGATTGTTTTAACCCAATTTTGGATCAGATATGGACCAATTCAAACATTGGGTTAAAATGTAATTTAAAAATGTAACCCAATGGCTGGGTTTGTCCATATTTGACCCAGAATTGGGTTAAAACAACCCACCATTTTTTAGAGTGAAGTTATAGTTGTGAAGGCAACATTTATCATTTTTATTCTTGAAATGTAAGATTTTAGTCAATTTTAGTTAATATATAATTTTAATCTGGGTCATGGCAATAATGCCTTAATATTCCCAACACCACACCGCCCATCTTAAACAAGCTAAGCGTTTATAGTTTCCGTTTTATGTTAGCATCATTTATAGTAGGATTTCTCTATTTTTAGATTAACAAAATCAATCAAAATGGTCTTAGATGCACCTTGTTAAAAATAAGACGAGTTCTTGGGCAAAGTATATGTTGTACATCAGCCGTTTCCACACTGCTATGATTTTGAGACTAGAAATGTGTGCGATCTTCACCAAACATACATGCTTTCTATTTTTACTCTGTGACATTCCTGTTGTAGTCTTGCAGGTTTTTCATTATTTAGCTTCAACGAGAAGTGTGAAATACACACCATCATCCCCCGGCTACACCTTAGTGTTAGGAGCCTCCGGTGCAGAGAGAATTATTTTTATTTATTTTTGTAATTGTGCAAAAAACACTTAGGTTGTATTAAGAGGTTGCTGGGTGATGAGAATACAGGTTCCCGAGGCCGTGTGAATGACAGCTGCAGGCGAACAGATGAACGCTGTCGGAGGTTGTTGCTCTGACGTTTACTGACAGCTATAATACAAGAAGACATGCACCAGTCTAGACGGCCGTCTGGATGCAGCGGGACAGAGTTCACACTGGAAACACACTTTGAGATTCCTGAGAGACAGACACCGTCATTTACTCATAAAAGCATGAGTAAAAGCTGTGTTTTTACTCGTTTTATTGGGTGACGTGATTCAGAACGCTGAATGCATGTGCTGTTGACTCGTTCTCAATTACACATTTAGTTTGGAAATCTTTCTGGAGCTTCACTAACCAAACTAAATAAAAGGCTTGTGTTTTCAGTCAAGCGTAAAGCCCTCAAACCGTATTCACTGTATAGCCCTTAATCCAGTAATTGTGCACAAATCTAGGCACAGAGGACTCAGGTGTGATCCTAATTTTTATTTATTATAAATGTTATATCACTGTCTTCGATAAAGTTTTGTCTATCCATTTATGGTGTGTTTATTTTATTTTGGGGGATTTTTGAATTTATTTACTTCAAAAAGTACCAAATTTTCTATGTAAATTATGCCTATTTTTATGTTTTATTATTATTATTTTTTAACTACATTAAAATATCATTCCAATAAGTTCTTAGAGCTAAAATCTAAAATTGAAGTGACTTTGCTGTCACCTGGTGTCTTATTTTGGCTTATTTTAGAGTGCTCTAAATTACAAATTTTCCCATTCATTTCTTTGGGTGCCCATTTTTGACCCAAATACAAGATTATGGAGGGTTTTTTTCACCCACTTAACATTGTAGAATTGAGTCAAAAAAAAAAAAAAAGTGTGTGTGTTCAGGAGGCAAACTTAGAAAAGTAAAAGTAGCCAAGTCTTCTAACCACTCAGATCAAGGGAAGTAGTTTTTAAAAATAAATCAAAACTATTTTGCCCACATTTGTCCAGAATGCGGTTTTAGGGTTAAAAGAAAACAGATCGAAGTTAAGCAAAACCAAAAAATAAATTCAATCATGAATAAGTGAACTGAGAAGTCAACTTAAAACACAACTTTTACAAGCAACACCAGTAAGAAAAGCCAGCGAGAAAGTAGAATATTGAGTTGAAGAGAAAGTAGCATCACACTTTCTCTTCAACTCAAGACGTTTGTAAGAAAGCACAGCATGACACCTCATCAAAATCGCAATGCTGTTTCTGCCAAGGCTCTTTACATTCCAAAATCCTCAGGAAAAACACATGAATGAAATAAATAACCCAAGAATTCGCAAAAGAAACCTGTCGAACACCAAAGTTTGACTATCACTGGGGGAAAGCTAAACACATATTTCCTCACGTTGCCATAACAGAGTTGACAGCTGTGATATTTTACACACAAAGTGCATGGGGTCCAACTTTGTTGTTCTGGTCCATCACCCTAAGGACACCCTAATTGAACCCTTCTTAATTGAAGTCAACACCTTGAGCATTGAGCACTCTCGTGATGGTTTAGAAGAATCCATCTCACACGTCAGAGAGAAAAATCACTCTATAACCTCCACATGCCAGAAGGTCACCGGTTAAAGGTCTCAAATGTTCTGACAGTAAACATGCAAACTTTCTCAATGCCTGGGTGACTGGATAGAAATAGAGACCTGTTGACAGGAGGGTTCAAACTGTAATGTTAAACTGCAGAGGAGAAAACATGCACACTTCAGATTCCTCCAAATGCTCATAGTCAATAAAGAGTTGATCACAAAAAAATGCCCTAAAAGTATTTGGAAACTGAACCTTTTTTGCATTAATGACAATACAATAGTTATAGTTAACAATACATCATTATATCGAGATATCACGATATTAAAAATGTGACGATATGTAACGTCGATGTAATTCCCGTAACCCAAGGTTCAGCTTGCTGTATATATTAGGTATAACTCACCCAAAAATGTCAATTCTGTCATCATGTCCTCACATTCATGTTAGTTTGGACTCGGTATGTTGTGTCATCGCCTCATTTGTTAACATGGATGATTCAACAACACCATCACTCCAGTCATCAGCACCAGATTACCACAGTCTGATCACCTGCACGCCCTCATCAACACTAAATATACACTTCACCTCGTTGTCTGCTCTCGTCTATGTATAGTGTGTGTTGCCCGTCCTGTGGAATATTTAGTCTTATTAAACTTGCAGGAACTTTATTCATCGTCTGTTTGCCTGCAACCATCCGTGATGCCCTCAAACCTATACGATTCTTGCTCCAAAATACACTGTAAAAAAATATTTTCAAGATTTGTTATCACAACATATTTTCTTTTGTCAAATCAACTTTATTTAGTTGAGATAACTTATTATTTTGAGTTTCTGATGGTTAAATTAATCTACTTCATTTTTCCAGTTCAATCAACTTAAAATTTTAAGGCAACTTACTTTTTTAAGTTAAACCAACAATATTTTTTTACAGTGTAGTAATCACAACATTTTTTCTTTTGTCAAATCAACTTAAATCATTTATTTAGTTCAGATAACATATAATTTTGAGTTTCTGATGGTTAAATTAATCTCCTTCATTGTATTAACTCACTTTTTCCAGTTCAATGAACTTAAAATTTTAAGGCAACCCAGGTTACTTACTTTTTTAAGTTAAACCATCAATATTTTTTTTTTTACAGTGAGAAATGAAGACATTTTTTTTTAGTTTAAATTTCATAATTCTGAGAGTAAAAGTCAGAATTGTGAGTTATATATCCACAATTGAGAGAAAGACAGAATTGCACGATTTAAAGATTTGATTTGTTACGATTCTTGCTCCAAAACTTCCTAACAGAAATTAAGACATTTTTCATGCAATCTGAGTTTATATTTCATAATTCTGAGAGTAAAAGTCAGGGTAACACTGTACTTGAAGGGGTGTGTACTGTATAAGACTAACATGACACCTTCATAATCATGAAGTTTTATGCATGTTTGTGACAACTGTCATTAAGTAGCTGTGCTTGCCAGCATCATACTGTAAAAATACAGTGTGTTACTGTTTTTGAAATGATCAGCTACAGTATAAAACTTTAATTTAACTGTTATATGCTCTAACGCAAAAAACAGTAACACACCGAATAGTTATGGTATGATGCTGGCAGTGGCAACCACAGTGTTTTCGGGCAACTGTACATAAAAGTGTGTGTTGTGTGTGTGTTTGCATTTGATTGGTGCATAAAAACATAAAAGATGTTCATGCATACAAATGCGGCTCTCCATTTCTAAACCGTCTCCTGTCATAGTCGAGGGCCCCCGTTGGCTCTGGAAAGCTATTTCCAGCTGGGAGAGTTAAGCTGGAGAGAGGTTCGGCAAGTAATATCAACATTCAGCTCATGTACAGTAGCTTCCCACCGTTTTATTCACAGGATTTCGCTATCCAAGCAGAATTTCCATGTTCCTCCTCCAGCTGTAGCCGTGCGTTATGAGGAGACCGTTATGAATAGACTGGCAGATTAAACAAATCTGTTTACGCATAGATGCATTACGAAGAGGCCTGGAACTGAGCATTTATTTTACCTCTCAAGTAAAACATCAAATAAAAATCATCCCTAGTTGTGCGCGCATCTCTCCGGATTATGCCGCGCTGAACAATACGTGCGATTTAAACCCAATTAGCATGTTAAGCTTGTGCTAGAGCCGCCTCGCAAAATGGGCCAGTGTGTATGATCGCATTTCTAATTACTCATTAGTTTTGACTGTTTGGAACAGATGAATCAGGGCGCCATTATACATGCTGAACAGATTCGATGGATGGGAATATCATGATGAAATCTTCTTCTTAGCATTTTGTGGCACAAAATGAGCATCGGATTATGAACACATTATCCGCCGTGAGACCCATATGAGAGACGTCCCCGAGTAACGTAATCCTGCCTCAAAAAGAGTCAAAAAGCAAAATGGCGGAGAAAATTATACATGATTCTATTCCTTTCTATATAAAATCTACTGCTTTTAATTCAATATATTAAATAATTTATAATGGGATTTGGATGAACAGAATGTTATTACATTTTATTTCTGGTTTTAACCAGCCAGGTTTTGCATAACAATAAATTACTGAAAGTTTACCTAAAATAAAAATAAAAAAAATAAAAAATAAATAAATAAATAAAAAGAGAAATTGTTAAAATTCTTAATATTATTAATATACATATACACAAACTTTTATTTTGGATGTGATTAGTCGCGGTTAATCGTTTGACAGCCCTAATATATATATATATATATATATATATATATATATATATATATTACATATAAAATATTTAAACACACAAACTTTTATTTTGGATGCGATTAATCGAAATGAATCGTTTAACAGCGATATATAAATATATATATATATATATATATATATATATATACATACATTCAATTAATTATATAAAATATTTAAACACAAATTTTTATTTTGCATGCGATTAATCACGATTAATCATTTGCCAGCCCTAATATATATATATATATATATATATATATATAATGTTGATTTTTGCAGCATTTGGCTTTTAATTAGGATGTAAAAATGACAATTTGAGTTTTTGTTCTAACTATGACTGCAAGATTTTGACCAAAAACAAAAATTATATTATGATTATTTTGTTAAATATTGCAATTTGCAACAACATTAAACATATAATAATAAAATCCCGTTTATTTAATATCACACATGTCCATCAAGAAACACAGTGCAGCTCAGAGTATCTGCTTTTGGCCACAATGTAATTGTATCATCTTCAGAAAAACTAAAAAAAGCAGGAATATGAGTTGATAAATGTTGTTTTCACGAGAGTTTTCTTCTGACCCCCGTCCAATTTAAATTAAAACCTCAGCCAGAAGCGGCCCCGACCTGACCTTCCCGTTCCATTATCTCGACTGTCTCACAGAGGACGAGGAGGTGATAAGTTGTTTACTGTACAGGTCCAGAGGGATAACAGGGTCCCAGCCTCGGGAAGCACGGCGGCCCTGGCGTCACTGAGCTGAGTGCATTTCCACAGTGCAGTCGCTGGATGTGAGATTTTATGCCTGGTGTGGCAGCGAGAGCCCAGCGACGACAGCCACTGTCATTTGGGTTCAGATATTGAGTCGCTGCACATTCAAGGGCAAACCCAAGTTAGATAAGTGAAGCGAGAGTTCACCAAACACAGACATAAAGCATCGACCAACAGCCGCCGATAGCTCTGGGCCCGAGTCAAACCAATTCTCTAGACGATAAAATTAAGACATGGACAAAAAAAAAAAAAATTTAAAGGTGTTGACAGAGTACAAATCACATGACTACTTTACACTCCACTCTCTATCATGTTTTAATATATTGAATAAAACATCAAACTAAATAATAATAATAATAATAATAATAATAATAACAACAGTATCAATTTCCATCACGTTACTTTTTTCCATCATCCAGTAAGTGCAACAAATTGTGCAATGCTACATTCCTTCCTTCCTTCCATCCATCCATCCATCCATCCACCCTTCCATCCTTCTTTCCTTCCTTCTATCATTCCTTCTTCTATCCTTCCTTCCTTTCTTTCTTCCATCCATCCTTCCTTCCTTCCTTCCTTCCTTCCATCCATCCATCCACCCTTCCATCCTTCTTTCCTTCCTTCTATCATTCCTTCCTTTCTTTCTTCCATCCATCCTTCCTTCCTTCCTTCCTTTCTTTCTTCCATCCATCCTTCCTTCCTTCCTTCCTTCCATCCATCCATCCTTCCTTCTTTCCTTCCTTTCATCCATCCATCCATCCATCCATTCATCCATCCTTTCTTCCATCCATCCATCTATTCATCCATCCATCCATCCTTTCTTCCATCCATCCATCTATTCATCCATCCATCCATCCTTCCTTCCTTACTTCCATCCATTCATCCATCCTTCCTTCCTTCCTTTCATCCATCCATCCATTCATCCATCCTTCCTTCCCTCCATCCATCCATTCATCCATCCTTCCTTCCCTCCATCCATCAATCCTTCCTCCCTTCCTTCCTTCCATCCATTCATTCATCCATCCATCCTTCCTTCCTTCCTTCCTTCCATCCATCCTTCCATCCATCCATCCATCCATCCATCCATCCATCCATCCTTCCTTCCCTCCATCCATCCATCCATCCATCCATATTTATTACAAAATAAATATGCATTGCTAAAACTCCTATGGCAGAATTGACTTCTAAACAACGGTCTCTTCAGTGAAACGAAGCCAGCATCACAAATGTCCATGTCTTAAAGTGTGAGTTTGTGTTCCTGAATAACAGGGCCTCTGCAGTGACCACAGGGAAGGAAGGACAGGTGTGGGCGTATTAGATCTTAATGGGACCTTGAGCTGCTCGGGGAATTGACTTATTTAGCTCTTGGCAGAGGGGCTGACGTATCGCCGTCACCGTGGCTGATTATAGACGCGCTCAGCAGAATGATGTGTGCTTGGCCTTTTCATGCTTCATTAACAAAATCAGGCAACCTGCCAAATGCACGCCGCAGCTCATTAAGTCAGTAAGGGGAATAATGTTGAATGCAAAGTCTGGGAGAAACCGCAGAGCCGCCCATTAATAACACTCCAGTAGCAGAGCAGGAGAATATGGGCTGGATCATTCACCGGACTGTCTGCTTACATTACAGGCTAATTTATTACTGATGCTTATACTTGGGGTTAGAGATCAGAACCAACGCATAACTATGAAGTTTGAACTTTTTCCAAAGATCTGCAATGTTTGTGCTACAGATACAAATGATTCCTCAAACTTGTCTTGTTGAGGAGAGCTGTTCTAATGCTTTTACATACCTAGCAACCACTCAGAACACCCTAGCAACCACATAGAGACATGCTAAAAAAAAACCTTTCGAATTCCAAAATGTCCATCATATGCTGATCTCATATCCAACATAAAAATCACAATGACCAATAAAGTTATTGATTCTGAGGAATGTCCTGCTTTGTTGAATGTGGCTCATAATTGATTCATCACTGGCAAAAAATCTAGCAAATCATTTGACTTTGTTTTATCAGACACTCTCTGATGATCTGGATGATAGGAAAACAAACTGCAGACATACATACCGATCAGAATTTTAAATTGTAAACAACATTAATCACTGACATTTTAACTATATGCAAATGACCAAAAAGAGGATAAACAAAGTAATCCTGACACATTTCACATCCTGAGATGAAATCCCCCCTCATTATCCTGATAAACGGATGTCAAAACTGGATTTCATAAAGTTTACAGGGGTATTCAGTGATAAACTGAACTGACGGGTCTCAAGAGGATCAAACCTCCATTGGTGGCTGGGAAACTTGAACATAACAGATCAATAAGCTGTGTATGTATTAAAATCACCCTCTAAGATTTAATGTTCTGAGCACAAGATGAAGCACACAAAACCCAAAAACTTAGTCACAGATATCAGGACAGAATATAATACTATTATATTTTGTGTGGGTCTAAAAATCAAATAAAACATTTGGTCGTGACATTTGTCTTTTCCCGAACCCTTCAACATCATAGCCACCAACAAAACTCAGCCAATTGAGCGGTAGGAGGGTGGAGCCAGGCTAATAAAAGGAAGCCTTTCAAATCTGAGTAATGATAATAATAATACAGAGGAACCATGTCTTTCTTTCTTCAGTCGAAAAGAAATTAAGGTTCTTGATAAAAACATTCCAGGATTTTTACCATATAATGGACTTCATTGGGAACCAAATGGTTCAGGGTCCAAATGAGAGTTTCAGTGCAGCTTCAAAGGGCTTTAAATGACACCACACGATGAATAAGGGTCTTATCTAGGACCCTTCGAGTCATTTTGATGAATGAGTTCGAACAGGAGAGTCACAAACAGAGCAAGGCGAGCATTTGAGCTCATAAAACTTAAACTTTTTTATTTATTTATGAAATGAGCAATTGTTTTGCTTGATAAGACCCTTATTCATCGTCTGGAATCGTTTAAAGCCCTTTGAACAGTTTGCAGTTTTCACTGAAACTGTCTTTTGGACCTTGAACCGTTTGGTTCCCAATGAAGTCCATTATATGGAGAAAAATCCTGGAATGTTTTCATCAAAAACCTTAATTTCTTTTCGACTGAAGAAAGAAAGACATGGATATCTTGGATTATATGGGGGTGAGTAAATTATCAGCAAAAGTTTTTTTTTTTTTAAAAGTGAACTACTCCTTTAAGGGTAATTGTACTTCATGTATACTTCAAAAATTTCTTTCTTAGAAACCCGCCGTTCTCTTTTCTACATGATTAATGAACTGTCATCATTTGATATGGAGTCCTTTTTCATTTATCTGCACTGTGTCAGGTGTAAATGGTTTCCACAAAACCAGATATCAAAGCAGCCAAAAACAACTTTGAATGTATATTGAATTATTGCTATTTAGTGATTTAAATCAATTCTGAATTAAGTGCCATCGGCTCTTCTGATTGGCTGTGATTTTGCTTGATTTTGTCACATAGCTGTGTGGTGTCTGGTGTGGACAGACAAAATGATTGATGCTGGAATCGTCACATCACGCCTTTGATGAAACAAAAACTCGCATGAAGTATGTTTCGGGCTCACTGTACCTAACCTGTGATATTTCCTTTGAATTATTTATTTTTGCTTTTTATTATTAAAATATTTAGGATTGAGGGAAATATCAGATTACATAAATCTTGTTTAATAGAAGTGTAAATATGTAATCTCACAGCAGCGTTGGCACACCGAGCCAGCATCAGCATCTGTGTTCCCCAACATGAAGCACTTTATTTTTCTGCAGGGTGCCATTACTCATGACACATTCAGAGCTCTAATGCCTGCAAATGGCCACACAAATGGCTGCCATGTCTGTGTTTGTGTCCTGGACAAGTCAAGAGTAAATAAGAGAGTCTACAGACACTCAACTCTGATTTCATGTTTGACAGGCTATTGAAAGAAGTCACTCAAGGGGGGTGGGTTAGCCCTTCATTTACCCTTAAAGTTCAACCCGGGAAACTGAGGCTTGGTTGTTTGGAGAATTTAACTGGAGTTGCACGTTTATTTGGGCTTTGAGTGAGCAGCTATACTCAGCCGTAGAGTCTCAGTCATTCATATTTATGGCTCTGAACTTTAGCAGATTCCCTGCTGTTCGCTTTCAAAAGCTGCAAAACCATATTTGATAACATTTCAAGTGAGATTAACAATAAATGGATTAAAAAAATAGTTAAATGACTATAATGGGGACGATTCATCCAAAAATAATCCTCACCTTGATTTAAACAACATAATGTCTTCATTAATTCTTCCTCCCCCCTTCCTTTCTTCCTTCCTTACTTCCTTTCCTACGTCCTTCCTTACTTCCTTACTTCCTTTCTTCCTTCCTTACTTCCTTACTTCCTTCCTTTCTTCATTCCTTCCTTTCTTTCTTCCTTCCTTTATTCCTTAATTCCTTCCTTCATTCCTTCCTTCCTTACTTCCTTCCTTCCTTACTTCATTCCTTCCTTCCTTCCTTCATTCCTTCATTCCTTCCTTCCTTACTTCCTTCCTTCATTCCTTTCTTCCTTCATTCCTTCCTTCCTTCCTTCCTTCATTCCTTCCTTCCTTCATTCTTTCCTTTCATCCTTCCTTGCTTCCTTCATTACTTCCTTCCTTTCTTCCTTCCTTAATTCCTTCCTTATTCACTCCTTCCTTAATTCCTTCCTTCCTTTCTTCCTTCCTTACTTCATTCCTTCCTCCCTTCCTTCCTTCCTTCCTTCCTTCCATCCATATGTGAGAATATATAATAAACAAACAGTGCCAAATGACAGTATTTAACTAGACAAAAAGATAGAATGCAATGCAAATGATTCATATTAATCAGTGAACATAGTTTTTTTAAGTAGCTTATTAAAATTAACCATCTGAGTGAATCAGATTCAGACTTTCCCTTCTAGAAGAGTGTTTGATTAGTCAAACCTCGGCTTGCTTGCAAAATATATTTTGACGTAAACACACATTAGAGTAAACCTTTGTCATGCTGAATTGACTGGCAGTTTTTCTAATTTAATAAAAGTTGTAATTACAAAATTATTATCAGTACAGCAATAATTCTGCCTTCACATGTTATCGGAATTATCATAAATATGAGTTTCCTAGTGGGGAATTGGACAAGAACAGCCTCTCAAATTATATTTACAACTGGGAAACTGAGATCATTTTGATACCCGAGTTTCTTGAGTTGGGCAGGCCATGAACTTTAAGGAGAGCGATTGCTGCCTTGTCTTGTCAATAAAGTTGTGCATATTTACATATATATGAAACCATTTGAAGCCTATTGAAGACCCACATCAAAAATAGCATGTTTTGGACCTAAACTCCAGATTAGACAACAAGCTGACTAGATAGCACGATGACTGTTTATATGGTTTTCAAAGAATGGGACGCTACATTTTATACAAAACTAAATATCTTCAATACATTTTGGCAAGAATACACCTGGTGTCCTCCATAATTTCTATTCTTTCCAACAACAAAGCATTTGAACACGATAAGCTTGTAATCACGACTTCAGTGGAAAGCAGGAATGTTCCCAATTCCCTATAGTACCTGAATTTGATAATGTCTTAGTATTTGTTTCTCCACTTTGAGCAAAATGAACAAAACCTGAAGATCAATTCGCTAGATTTGAGATCACAAGATTCTTGAGCTCCATTGGAAGCAAGCAAATCTAATCTTCTGTAAAAAACAGACTTTAATTTTGATTAGAGACTTAGAAATAATGCAGAATATTTATTATATAATGTTTTTTTTTTTTACATTATAACCTTATATCCAGGTTCAAATGATTTTTTTTTAACGATTTTGTCACAATACTGAACAATTCTCTAACATCTCATCAGTGATGCATAAGGATTTGTCCACCTCCAGATCCTGCTTGATTTGAAGTATATAAGCAATATTTTGCTGATGACAGGCTGGTCCATCGAGGCTCTTCCCCACTATGATTCACCGCCGCACATCAGGGCGCTCCGACGAGGATCGTTATCGTTCATTTTCATCATCCTGTGACACAGCGGGTCATTTTCAGCAGGCCTCTTCAGAGCAGAGCATTAGTTAAACAAGCACAATGGCGGATCTTCATCTGTACGTCCCCCTCGTTATCAGGCGCCTGGATGTGAATGTTATTTTAATTCCTGCATTGGTTAAGAGTCTCTCTGCCCACCAGCTGTGCCCAGCGACGGCTGCGGTGATATTCAGAGCTTCTTGATGTCACACGGCCAGCAGGGTTTCACTATGGCGCCTCATTTAGACGGTCTGCATGGTGTCTGGACCGCTTGGCCTCTTTTTGATTCATTAGCAGGCAGATCAAACTTTTTAAAACCCTGCTTTTGGTCATATCTTATTTTGGGCATCATTAACAAAAGGGCATCTATGCAGTCACAGTGCATAATGCATTGGAATTTTATATTTTTGCAGAATGCCTATTAGGCTATACCTTTGAACACAACCAGGGAGAGGAAAAATATTAGAACTATTGGAAACAAAATAACATTCAGTTCTATTTATGGCTCTTCAGCGAATTAATGACTCAGTTCTTTAGAAAATGTGGACATGTCATCAAGCAAACAGGTTAGAATTGAATTGAGAATGTATTACATGGAAATTTGCAATTAAAATGTGAATTCAGGGAAGAATAACAAAAATGGAATGGATGCTAGATAGATAGATAGATAGATAGATAGATAGATAGATAGATAGATAGATAGATAGATAGATAGATAGATAGATAGATAGATAGATAGATAGATAGATAGATAGATAGATAGATAGATAGATAGATAGATAGATAGATAGATAGATAGATTTTAACTATTTAAAATGCAATAGGGATGGATGGATGGATGGATGGATGGATGGATGGATGGATGGATTTTAACTAAAATGCAATAGAGATGGATGGACGGATGGATGGATGGATGGATGGATAGATGGATAGATGGATAGATAGATAGATTTTAACTAAAATGGATGGATGGGTGGATGGATAGATTTTAACTAAAATGGATGGATGGATGGATGGATGGATGGATGGATGGATGGATGGATGGATGGATGGATTTTAACTATTTAAAATGCAATAGAGATGGATGGATAATTTTTGCACAAAAATATTCAAAAACTTAGTTATTAGATTTGAATCTAATTAACAAAACTCATCCACTGAATCATTTGCAGAATTGAGTACTTTAAGCCATTTCTGACTCGTAATGAAGCGAGAAACCCAGACAACATGTTAAAGATACATCTTCACTACTTCAGATTTGCTGCAATAGGTGGCAATTCATTTTGAAGAGCTAGCATAACAGTACTGTTCTTGATAATAGTAGCGTATTGTTGTTTAGCAAGCTATTAAAGTTACTCCCAATTACTGCTTCCTTCCCCATCCCAATGTCACGGCCTGTTGTTTTCCGGCTTCAATCCGTGACACAGCACCTCTCAGGCTATACAGCCGCTGTAACTGGCCTGATGAGGAGTGTATCATGAGCTTCAAATGCAATAATTGGCCACCGAAGTGCCCCAGTCCATTAAAGGATCCATTTAAATACAACAGGATCATTAGAGCTCATCAGGTGCAGAAGATCACCTTCAAGCGTTGAAGAGCCACCGGGCGATATCATGTAATCCCGTCCCGAGACAGGCTATTAATTAACAAGTGCTCACCGAAGGGACCAGCCAGCACTTCCTCTCATTGTGTCTCCTTACTGGAGATCAATGCGACTCCCTGCCGATACGTCCCGCTGACGCCTTTTGTTTTCCATAGCAAGAACGCAACGTCTGGATTCGCAGCCAAACAAGGGAACTCACACAGGTGACATTGACACGGTCGTCCTTCGCCGCACTGAGAACCAGAATCACGCGTCTGTTAATATTTTATTTACTACAGCGCTTGTCTTTGTCTCCATTGTATTTCTTTATTTATTTCTCCTCTGTGTGACCCGCTGGATATCGCTCTCAGACTCACAGATATGTTTCATTGTGAGGCAGGAGCTCAATACTCATATCTGGAAGTTTTAGTGTATCGCTAGCGAATGGTTTCAAGTGACAGGTGAGTAACAGCAAGACTGATGTGTTTTTTTATGTATTTCTCATATATCAGCAGGTTTGAGAGATCGAAAGAGACTGAAAACTCTTTTAGTTTTCCAGCAACTCTTGGTGAACCAAAAATCATTTTAGATCTGAACTTAAAATAAAATGTGCATCACACTGTGTTTGTTTGACTCATTTCTGGGTTGGAAAACAGACGGGAACTTTTTTTTTTTCTCATTTCATGCAAAACTCACTTAAATTGACACAACATCGACTGTTATTGAACTGAACTGAATCAACATTGAGCTGACTTGAGTTGAATAATGACACTAATGTCTTCTTGTAGAGCTGATTTACAGTAGAATTTTAATTAGTTCCATATTTAATTAAGTTTGCATCATTGATTATTATTTTTTCTGTTCATCACTCAAAAGCTGCTTTGAAACCTGTATCTGTATCGTACGCTGTAAACCTGAATAAGTCGGCAAAACTCAAACAATTTTGAGGTAATCAGTTACATCAAAATATTTAAGTTGAGAAATGTAATATTTAAAGGAGTGGTTCACTTTTGAAAAAACTTTTGCTGATAATTTACTCACCCCCATGTCATCCAAGATGTCCATGTCTTTCTTTCCTCAGTCGAAAAGAAATTAAGGTTTTTGATGAAAACATTCCAGGATTTTTCTCCATATAATGGACTTCAATGGGAACCGGATGGTTCAAGTATCAAAAGACGGTTAATAACTGAATACGTCATCGTAACCTTCCCCTGATTGAGTAAGAAAAATATTTCTCCATCGGCAATTTTTCCATTGGTTGTTGCTCGTGAATCTGCCAAACAACATCAATTTCATTGATTTCATCGATTTCCGGGTATCCGGTTCAGCGGAATCTGAGGAAGACGGCAAAAAAGGCCGCACCTCTCTATCATGAATAGTTTTTAAGATAAGTACACATTTGTAAAAGTATGTCGTTTTAGGTGGTACGGCCCAATCCGTCCCCAGAGGGTTAATTTAAGTTTTCCCTACTCAAATTAATTGATTATTTTGAGCATTGCAGTGATAAAGCGCATCAGACACACAAAAACACACATGTGACGTCACCGAGGTCTCCCCTCACTAACTCAGTCACATTAGCGGTTGTTGTTTTATCTCGATGCAAACAGAACCCCCGTCTGCAGTCGTAAAGAGCGTCACGCCGACGGCTGAGGCGTGACAAGGTTTTGGACGGAGCGGGATGAGAGGGGAGAGACTGTGATAAATGAGAGCATCGTCACAGCGTCCCATGAATTATGAGAGGGGCATGAGGCGGCGCTGACACAGTACGGCAGATTGACAGAGGAAAAGGAAATACCGCTGTGATGCAACGGCACGTTTAGATGACCCAGAACGTCCCTATCCGGAGAAAAAGTGCGCGCCGATTAATCAGACGAGCGTACGGGAGATAGAGGAGGTTTGCAGAGAGAAGCGCGCAGCTCTTGAGGTTGATTTAGCGGGCCACGGGTCAGAGATCCAATCCCCTCCGGAAGATGAAGTAATTACCAGATGGCCACTTTGATTTGTTCCACTTTTTTACAACCACGTTATTCTTGATTGCATAATTCATTTGGAGGAAGAGGAAATGTCTGGAAAAATGTTTCTCTATGCTTGACCTTAATTTTGCCACTTAATTACACTCTGATATCAAGCGTCACTGGAAGTCTGATCTAATTCCCCCTTCCATTCAGATGTCAGATGTGGTATTTTCTACTTGTTATCTCTGAATGCAAAATGACGTACAAAGGAACAAAAGGACTAGCATTTGATTTGCAGGTTTAAAATGAATAAGAGAATTCATTCATCTTCGTTGGTGCTTCTACACTAGTCCAACAAGCCTTACAAGCATTCATTCTCACCTATATAACTGTAAATTTATGGCACAGGACGTTTAGAGTGTTTTTCGGTGAGTCCGTCTTCACTTTCTATCTATTTGAGATAATTACTTACATATAGTGACTATTCTTCTCCTCTCTGCCGCTCCGTTCCCTGATCCCCAGCATCCGTCCTCGTCATCACAGTCTCCACTGTATCCGTCTCCACTTCCTGTCTCGATTCGGTCCAGGGTGCCCAGCTTTGGGATTGACCTGCCCTGCAACAGCTGGGACACATACAAGATATGTTTAAACTTCAGAATTTAGGATTTCAGTATTTATTTTGATTGATTTTAAACACATTTCAGTTGGGCTGTTAATAACACCAACTAAAAAACAACCAACCAGATTTAATCAAATAGACCAAAACAAATGTTTTCCTACTTGCCTTGTTGCTTGGCAACAGAGCAAAAATAAATAGGAATGCATTATATAATGGTACCGTATCAGTTTCGGGCTGAAATTGGAGATTTTTTTATTTTTTATTATTATTATTAATCAATACTGGATATTTAATTGTTCATATTCATTTTCACATTTTGATCACCGTTACTGAAACTTTAAAATAGTCTATAAAAACTAGGGCTGTCAAACGAATAATCGCATCCAAAATAAAAGTTTGTGTTTACATAATATACTGTATGTGGCTGCACTGTGTATAATTATTTTGTGTGTATATATATATATATATATATATATATATATATATATATATATATATATATATATATATATATATACACATACACAAACACATGCATGTATATTTAAGAAAAAAATATTATTTATATATAAAATATTTATATTTATATATAATATAAATTATATATAAATCTATATACAGTATATACATGAAAATATTTTTTAAGATTCTTTCTTAAATATATACATGCATGTGTGTATTAATATATATATATATATATATATATATATATATATAAAATAATTATCCACAGTGCACCCACATATATTTTGTAAACAGAAACTTTTATTTTGGATGCGATTAATCGTGATTAATCGTGATTAATCGTTTGACAGCCCTAATAAAAACGTTTTTTTTTCCCATTATATTTAAATAACATTGTTCAATATAAACTTTAGCAAAGCCTCGAAATGAATATGCATTTTTATACTACACATATATAATGCTGTGTTGCCCAAAATAAAAATAAAAAATTATTTGGACAAAATTGTATAGAATTGTAATAATGGCCATGCACTTATCAGTTATTGACCATAACAAAAGTATTCTGCATCCCTAAAAAAATAAATGAATGAATTCAAACCATGCAAAACATAAACATGTAATGAATCGAAAGCAGTATCTACTATTGAAAGCAATAGCACCGTAATATGACAATGGAACCTCAAGAAATATGAGACACAAAGCAAAACAATGACATTCCACACTGTATGTGAGTGTATAAAACAGTAAATCTGTCCAAAACGTCGATCCCTCATGGCCAAATAGGGTGATTAAAGTGTGATAATTTTTATATGATTTAATATAAAAATAATAAAACACAAAAAATTCAAACAGGTATGCATTTCCAGATTGCATAACACTTTTAATGGAAACACTGTATTCTCTATTTTTGCTAATTGAGCAATCTGTTGTCTCCTACAATCGTGGTTATATTCATCATTCAAACAACCTCTCTGCAAAAAACAATAACGACAGCAACATGACTCCATCTCTTGAGATCTGTGCCTGGACATGATGACCTTCAGTTACCCTCAAAACTAACTTTTGCACAAGCTAGGATGGGTTAGCAGCAATTACAAACTCTGAGTGCACTTGAGCCATATCCGTTCAGGATACAGGAACATTTAATTATCTAATTGAAATGCAAGACAACCTCTCAGATATTGAAAGTGCTTTGTATTTATCAGGTAGAGAGCATTGGGCTGTTACAATTGTCTGTGGTAATTAGCAGCTGTAGTGGCTCAATATCTGCCGATTAAGTGGCTGAACTAATGGATTAGCAGCGCCATGATGGATGAGTGACTGCGACTCGCACGCGTAGAGGTCGCCTCCAATCCACACGGACAACTAAAGTTCAAAATGAAACAAATCAGAATGGCAAACTAACATACACTTGCTATGCAGGATTGTTCTGTATGAATAAATGGCCCACTATATTTAATGCCAACATCAGCACAGAGCCCTATCTTTTGGATAACTTCATAATTCCAGTGTGACAAATGATACAAGAAGTGATATATTAAAAAAAAAAAAAAAAAAATGACTGCCAACATTTATTTCTGAAATCATAACTAAATGTCACTCAGAATTGATATTTCTTGGCACATTATATGACAGCCAAATATTTTTTTTATTAAAAAATGCAAGACATCTGGATGCCACTCGTTGAGTTAAAGGAGTAGTTCACTTATGAAAGAACTTTTGCTGGTATAATTTACTCATGCACGTGTCATCCAAGATGTCCATGTCTTTCTTTCTTCTGTCGAAAAGAAATTAAGGTTTTTGTTGAAAACATTCCAGCATTTTTCTCCATATAATGGACTTCAATGGGGTCCAAACGGTTCAAGGTCCTAAAGACAGTTTCAGTGCAAACTGTTCAAAGGGCTTTAAACGATTCCAGATGATGAATAGTCAATTCGTTCGTTTCGTTGATTGAATGAACCAAATGACTCGGTAAAAGATTCGAGTTCAAACAGGAGAGTCACAAACGTGCATCGCAGAACAGAGCAAGGTGAGCACTCGAGCTTATAAAACGTAAACTTTGTTATTTTTTTTATTAAATGAGCGATCGCTTCCCTTGATAAGACCCTTATCCATCATCTGGAATCGTTTAAAGCCCTTTGAACAGTTTGCACTGAAACTGTCTTTTTGACCTTGAACTGTTTGGTTCCCATTGAAGTGCATTATATGGAGAAAAATCCTGGAATGTTTTTATCAAAAACCTTAAATTTCAGTACCAAATAATATTGATTAACTACATGTACAGTACTTTTCTAGGGTTAGGATTAGGGTTTGGTTTAGTTCCATGTTATTAAGTACATTTTTATTACTATAGTAGCCACATGAACATTTAACAATGACACTGTCAAACAAAGTTACCCTACTGTTTGAAACATTTATAGTTGCATTCATACATAATATAAAAAAAAAACTAAGTATGAATTCATATACGATAGTATTGAATCTAGTCAAACAAGAGAGCAATGTTTGTTTCAACATATTCTCATATTAATTCAGTTTATTTATTATATATACATTTCATTTCCTTCTGTATTACTTTAATAAAGTGGTTTCTTCACAACGACCTCAGCCTTTCCCATTTTATTGCATATGTCCTTTGCTATAAAAAGTGCTTTGAATGTTTCTCCCGAGGCACACGGGCAGAAAAAGAAATAACGCAAAAACATCTGCATGCAAATGCATAAATTACTTTCAGTCAGGCCTGAAGCAAATATATGTCACCCTTCTGTAATTTTCTTTCCGACCATAACCAGAAAGCCTGAAGCAGCGAAAGCCTTTATCTCGCTGAGGTAAAAATGTTCAATCTCTTATCTATAGAATGACCACGCTCTCCTCGAACGCTGAGGTGCATTGTTCCTCCAGGAATCCTCAATGTTCCTCCACGGTTTGATTGACTGCCCGAGGTTAGTCGACGACAAGCAGCGGTTGAAACTTTTACAATCCCGCTCCAGAAACATAACAAACAAAACAAAAATGACCAGGCATAGTAGAATAATTATCTTAATCTGAATGCATCTATTTAGCTGCCAGGCAAACCACTCGAATTCATCTTTGCTTCAAACCAGAAATAATCGAAAATGTGAGCATAATAACACTTATCAGCTTGGCTCATGTATATTAATGATGTAATCTGAGGTGTGCCCAGCTGATCTGCTGAAAACACTGCTAGCAAAAGAAGGATTTGCACTTCCAGCTTGCAAGATTCCTTGTAGGTCTCTGAATTGTCACAAAAAATGACGGTTCATTACGGTTCACTGTCTAATGCAGTAGGTATGAAAAGCATGCCGGTCACTTTGAGTTTATTTAAACACAGTTATCATCTACAATCATCTCCATAAATATCAGGAATGAGACTGATTCTTATGTTTATTAGTAACCAAAACACTGCTGTCACTGACGTTCATGCTAATAAGAAGCTCTCCCATTCCATTCGTCTTTGAGATGACTTTATACGTTTCTGAAGAACTTGTTAAAAAAAAAGATTAAGAACGATTTCAAGCCTTGAAAGTGAAAATTATATTTCTGGAGAAGCATTGCTTAAAGAATGTCATCCTCTGTGAAGATTATGTGAATCCAAAACTACATTTCTAAGAAGTCTGGTTATCTTCCAGGAAATACCTTTGCTTTTGGCATCGCAAACTTTCTGCTTCTGAAATATCAATGGCATCATTAAGAAGAGGGAAAGATGAAAGTTTAGCCGTGAGCCTTTTAGCATCACATACTGTACATGACAGCTCTGACAAAACAAACAGGATATTGAGGGGTTTTATACACAAGATATTAAAACATGACACATTTTAGGTCTACTTTTATGACTGTTAATATGTTATTGCATTGTGGCATTATTTTTAAGACAATTACTCATTTGTTTCAATTCTGAAATATATGTTATTTCTTAATTTTTTTTGCTGCACTTTTCCTTAATTATATTACTGAAAGAAAAAAGTACTTGCATATGTTCATAAAACATTTATTGGCCAAACCAGCAGAAAACGAATGGGAGAGATATTAAAGGAATAGTCCACTCCAAAATTAATCATTTCGAACCCTGATGTTATTAAAACAAATTTGATATTTCTTTTTTTCAGGGAAAGACAAAAGGAGATATTGCGGAAAGTTTAGCAGGATAGGAAGTAGTATATGCTACAATTAGTGTTACGATTTTTCTAGTGGTTATACATCCGATAGTGACAATGAAGTCAGTGAATCATTAAATGAACAATTCATTCAAAACATCAAAACACAGATTCATATTTGGGTTTGCGCCCCACTATGCCATAAAAGTACTGTTTTTGTAAAGAAAAAGATCTTGAGTGTTTAATGAACCACCCGATCTCACAGGAATTCGTAGAAAATTTTATGAGGTGGCTAATTCATAACAATACGTACGACCTCACTCATACGAATTACATATTTTACGAACTGGCCAATTCGTATGAATTTGTACGAATGACCTACCCCTGACCCCGCCCCATCATGTGGGTTTAGACAAATCGTTTAAATTCGTACGAGTGAGGTCGTATGAATTAGTACGAATTAGCCACTTTTTAATCACTTGTACGAATTGGTCGCGAGATAGCCTGGTAACAAAAGAGTACACTCTAAACAATGCTGGGTTGTTTTAACCCAAATTTGGGTCAAATATGGACAAACCCAAATGTTGGGTTAAAAATGTAATTTAAAAATTTAACCCAACTTCAACTTCCAACTTTTAACTGTACATTTTAATTAAATTTTCAACCCAACATTTGGGTTTGTCCATATTTGACCCAAATTTGAGTTGAAGCAACCCAGCATTTTTTCGAGTGTACACTCTAAAAAATGCTGGGTTGTTTTAACCCAACTTTGAGTCAAATATGGACTAACCCAGCCGTTGGGTTAAATTTTTACATTACATTTTTAACCCAGCATTTTGGGTTTGTCCATATTTGACCCAAAATTGGGTTAAAACAACCCAGCATTTTTTAGAGTGTAGGCAAAATTTAGGACAAGCTACTTCGTCATAATTGCAAGCTCGGTCACTTATATAGGAGCATCCTATCACAGTTAAACTGCCCTGTCAGTAAAAATCCTCCACTTTCAATTTAGTTTTGTGGGGTTTTCCATGTGGAGACTCTCCTCATGTGTTTGCAATTTGCATAATGATGCATTTCAAAGTAAATGACCAAACATATTTTTATAAAAGTTCACAATGCTGTTGCGTATAAAACATAATGCGGATAACATTAAGTAAACTGGTTATTAATCGATCAAGCTCCTTTATCTTTAACCGTCGGTCACGCACATCCGCCATGTTTTTTATTTGGGTTTGTAGTTCTAATTGAGTCCTCGTCCAATGTGCAAAGAGTGTGCCCGGATCTGCACTTCGGATTCTAACTGAAAAAAGTAGACCATCCGAGTATTTTTGAAACACTAATTTCAACATAGTATGATTTGGGACACACTAATTCTGATTTCGGATATTATTTAGGATGGATGGTATGCAAATAGGGATGAAGCATGTGTGAGTCATTGAATCATTCACTTAACAGATTCATTCAAAACACTGATTCAACAAGTGATTCATAATTGACCAGTGATTACACAAAAACACAGGGTATTGATTATAAACGCTTTCTATACAAATGTAAGCAGATGGAGACTATATCTGTCATTAATTTGAGCTAAAGGACTGCAGAAAAATGGTGAAAGGAGAGGGAGAACTAGTTGAGACGCTGAAACTAAAAAAGTAAAACTTTAAAGTAATGCCTGTCTTTTCTTATTAAGCACATCTCAAAAATCCAATTCAACTCTTCTTAGCTCATGAAATTTAGTTTTTAGCTCAGATCTCTAGAAAATCAGAGCTGCACACCACGAAACGCTCAGAAGGGCTCTATCCGTGTGTTGTATAATTCAGGATTCTTGTACAGTCCATTGTGTCGTATTGAGCCGTGCGCTAATGTAAGCACTGCAGAACCCTACGGCCTCGTACAACAAAATACTGTGCTCATGCCATACAGTCATGGGACGCTTGCAAGAACATAAACCTCATCAAAGACAATTGGAAACGTTTGTCTCATATTCAGCGATAGAAATTTTGTTTGCCACCACAGGCTTAAAGATGTTAATTATAGCAAATGGTAGCACTTTATTTTACAGTCATGTGTACTATGCACATATTATAGCAATTACAATAACTGAGTTATAACTAGGTACTACCCCTAAACCTAAAATTAAACTTAACCCATGCAGTTATCCATTACAGTACATAGGGTAAGTGAATTGTAACCAATTGTAACCAATATTTTTTATTATTAAAAATAATGACAACTTAATACCCATTTAATTATTAAATCAGCTAAAAAGTAAATCAATATAGTGACATTTTACTTAAATATAACAATAACTTAGAGGCCTTAAAGTATTGGGCTTGTAAACATGTTATGGTCTACAAGTTTCGATCGCCTCGGCCTTGACCATGTGCCCTAACGTACACTTTGAAGGCCTTTGTTTGACATTTATTGTCACTAAAGTTACTATTAGTGGGTTGTGCACTGGATGCTCTTCATGTCTGTAATAATGGGCTGAAAACAATGACAGGCCACCATTGACCGTCAGTCATGAAGCGCACAGCGGCGAATCACACCTCGAATGCCAGCGATTGTTTGCAGTGATTGCAATTGTTTGTCTTTTTACTTCCTGCTATTACAATGATTAGCTTTCGCTGACAAAATGTGCATTAAAGGGATAGTTCACATTGAAATTAATTTTTGGTATGTTTTAGCTTACCTCAAGGGCATCCAAGATGTAGGTGTCTTTGTTTCCACAGGAGTTTTAATTTTTATATTTTTAGGTCAAACCGTTCTTGTCTGTCAGTCATATAATGAATGTCTATGGTCACCACCTCAAAGAGCATGCACAGAGAAGTCCAAATTAAAGATGATTTAATGACTCGTAAATGTAAGTACACATTGATGGCCTAAGACACGAAACAAGCGCTTTGTGTGAGAAAACAAACAGTATTTATATCGTTTTTACCTCTTGTAGCCACAAAGCGCCCGCACCCTCAGATCACTTGGACGTGGCTGTGGCTACAAGAGGTAAAAACGATATAAATACTGTTCGTTTTCTCACACAAACCGCTCGTTTCGTGTCTTAGGCCATCAATGTGTACTTACATTTACGAGTCATTAAATCATGTTTAATCTGGACTTCTCTGTGCATGCTCTTTGAGGTGGTGACCATAGACCTTCATTATATGAATGACAGACAAGAACGGTTTGACCTAAAAATATCAAAATTGAAACTATTGCGGAAACAAAGACACCTACATCTTGGATGGCCTTGAGGTAAGCTAAAGCATATCAAAAATTTATTTCAAAGTGAACTGTCCCTTTAATGCCTTCGTTAATAGTTTAAAATGTTTAAAAAGCCCTGAATAACATACAAATCACAAGTGTTGAGCATTATGCATGCCTAATAAAGGTCATTCAACCAGACGTTTCTCCACACCATCTTATAACAGGATAATCAGTTTCCTGCTCAACCAAACGGGACATTCATTACTAAATGTTTATTTGGCATTCAAAATTGATTTATAATTTATAATAACACAAAAACCCCTTTATTTATTAGTCTTTATTCTTCATGAGAACAGACCAAAACTAAACACAGCTGCACTAAGAAACCTTTGCCAAACCAGTGACGGGAGAATGCATAAATGTTTGTCTTATTTTAGTGCAATAAATTATTGAGGAGCATTATGAAAAACCTTTTGAATTGTCTTTGTTGGCTATATATCAGCATGAATATCTTGCTTTTAATAAGAGCACAGATCGGGTGTGATGTATATAATTGTTTTTGCAGTCCAACAACACGAGAGCACCTTTTGACCCAACGCGTGTCAATCAAAGACCTAATCTCGGCCCGTTTCCCCAAGGCACGAAACAAAGCGGCTTTTATTTGACAGGGGTTGATTGTTGCGGCCTGCTTTGGGAGAGGTCGGGTCTGACGTGGCTGACGGCTGATTTATCGTACAGTCTGAAAAGCCTATTAGCCCTGCTACACTAAATGAAAGAGCTTCGTCAGAGCCGTAATTATGATGCTGGCCGCAGGTACATTGATTTGTTCTACATGTGAAGCAAGGTCGAGAGAGTTCAGAATGATCTCAAGAACTACACCACACAAAAGTAAAGGTCAGCTGCAGGATTCGATTCAGATTTATATTTGTTTTAGAGGGTGAAATAAAACACTGGTTGCAAACTCTTGTTAAAGGTGTAGTTCACTTTAAAAAAAAAAAACTTTTGCTGATAATTTACTCACCCCCATATCATCCAACATGTCCACGTCTTTCTTTTTTCAGTTGAAAGAAATTAAGGTTTTTGATGAAAACATTCAAGGAATTTCTCCATATAATAGACTTCAATGGGAACCAAATGGTTCAAGGTCCCAATGAGAGTTTCAGTGCCGCTTCAAAGGGCTTAAAACGACCAGACGATGAATAAGGGTCTTATCAAGGACCCTTCGAGTCATGACTCGAAAAAAGATTTGTTCATTTTGATGAACGAGTTTGAACTGGAGAGTCACGAGCACTCATCACAGAACAGAGCAAGGCGAGCATTTGTGCTTATAAAACTTAATTTTTTTTATTTATTTTTGAAATGACCGATCGTTTCGCTTGATAAGACCCTTATTCATTGTCTGGTGTCGTTTAGAGCCCTTTGAAGCAGCACGGAAACTCTCATTTGGACCTTGAACCGTTTGGTTCCCATTGAAGTCCATTATATTGAGAAAATCCTGGAATGTTTTCACCAAAAACCTTTAAGTTTTTTTAACACCGCTGAAGGGGCTGTTTAGATTATATCTTCGTTTTGACACAAATTATTATATATATGATATAGTCCAGCCCATTCTCATCCCAAGATGTCATATACTGACGCTTTTGCCAAACCGTAGACATCCTACACACATGGCACCCTTTAGCGTCAATATGAGACGCAGATATATATGGGCCAGAAGGCGCCTCCTAGTGGTCTAACCCTAACCCTACCCCAGACCTAAACCTACCCATAACCGAAGCGTGTTATATTGACGCTAAAGGCTGCCATGTGTGTTGGACTATGTGTAAATGCATAGTCAACAGAGCCATGGTCATCATCATCTCCTCTAAAAAGACCCAATACCACTTGTTGTTGCATTTAGTTTGGATACTTTATATACAGTAAATCAGTCTAACTTATGGCACAGCTCTCTACGATACTTGATTCTGATTGGTTAATTGCAACATTTAGCAGTCACATTCATAAACAAAATCATAAATCATCATATTTCATGACCATGCATTTATTTTTTTTATAGTTAAGTAGCTGAATTTTGTCCGAATAATATGCATGCATATCAATAAATAAAACAGACTTTTAGGTTACTAAACCTTTATTGTGTCTTTTTTTTCCATAACAGATTAAAATTAACAGCATATTTTATGCCTATTTTATTTTATTCATATTGTTAATTCCCCATTTCACATCATGATCTTGATCACCATGTCAGGGTTTATTTCTGTGTTTCTGACTGGCTGGTTGTTAATTATCACTTATACGTGCATGTATGTGATGAAATGTATTATGCAAATTTGAATGCATGCTGGGTATTTTCACTTTAGTTTTTTTTTTTTTTTTTTTTTTTACACTGACACATTTAGGCTTTAAAAGTGCTGCATTAAAAGTGATAAATGATGAAATGTATTACAAAGTATATAATGCTATTAGAATACAGAATAGAGTCCAGAACCGCTCATATGCATCCACGACTGATGTGAATGTTTAACTTTGACTGATGTGACGACATATTTGATTAACCATTGAGAGAGAAACATTCAGTTTCAGCACAACATTACATCAAATCGTAACTCAATAGATGATTTGTTTTTTTCCAAATCCAGTCTTTATGGGACTGAGTGTTCACACTGAGAGATTAAATCAGATTGTGTGTTCAGGACGTGTGTAGTAACAATGAACACGCTGCCAAGAGACAACATGCTGATAGAACGAGAAAGATGACAGAAAGCTTCTTATGTGCATTATTAGCCTGGGAAAACCCAGACAACTTCGGGCAAATTTAGATTTGAAAGTTAGTTACTCATTCAATCACTCATTTCCAATCCGTCGAAATCGTGGCACCAATCAGAAACGTTGGGGCGGGGTTTACACGATGACGACAGCGCTGGGATTTTGAAGCAGATTTTGTAGCAGAGATTACAAACATCACTCGTTCAAATCAGCTATCGCGTCTGTTTTAAGCAATTTGAACATTTCCTTTTTGTTAAGAACAACACTCGGAGATGTTTCACCACTCTGATTGGTTTTAGGTTCTTTATTCAAGTATTTTAGTGTATATGGCTACAGCTTTAAATATATTTTATTGGCATTAGCTAATTCAATATAAAGCACAATAAATCAACTCTACACTAAACTCTTGGGCTTTCTGTGGGACAGTTCTCCATAACCTCTAAAGCCAATATAGAGATGACATTCAGATTGCTTCATTACTTCTCAGAAGAGCTCGCCGGGACCTCATCAGGTCAGCCAATGGGATTTCTCCGCACTGAAGCCAGAGCTCACAGGCAATCTGGCACCAGGGCTGGGGAAAAAGAGAAGCAGCAATAAAGAGTTTTGTGACAAATATTTTTAAAAAGTGTCCTTTAAAGGCCAGCAATGATGGGAGGTTTGAGAATGCTATCTTCTGCAGGCACCGGCCGCTCAGAGTCGCAATGAAGTAATCTAAATGCATTCCGGTTGTGATGCGCTACACTTTGAGCAGGCCTTTCATGGGGCTTATAGAAATGTCGGCTGTGTCAAAATGATCAATAACCCCATTAGCTAAGCCAAAGAGCTCTCCGAAGACGCCGTGCACCCTGCCCCTGCGCACATATGAAGATCCGGTACGAGGTGCACGGCGAGATTTTACTGCAATGCAACTGGCCAATTAAAACTCCCACCACAGTTGCATGAGACTCCCTGAAGGAGGTTGAATGAAAGGATGAAACGTGGATTGTTTTATCTTATTGTAAAGGTATTTCCTTTTACAAGAAGGGTTTGAAGAATTGATCTATTAACGTATCAACAAACGTGCAAAAATGGTTGCAGCCCGCAATTTGCAGCCCTGCAAGAAAGCCTGTACTTGTTTATTGTCTACAATCACACATTTCTGTGCAAATCATATGAGATGCCAACGCGTTCTCATCCGAGGGCCCTAATATAGTGACAATTTTGAAATTTCGTCTAAATCCGACGCACATGGCACCCTTTAGCGTTAATTTAACACGCTCAGAGCTTTGTTCGGTTACGGTAGGTTTAGTTATGGGGTAGGGTTAGGGTTAGACCACTAGGAGGCGCCTTCTGGCCCATATATATCTGTGTCTCATGTTGACGCTAAAGGGTGCCATGTGCGTTGGATGTAGTTGAAATGTCAAAAGTATCACTATATGACGCCTTGGTATGAGAACGGGTTAGAGATGCAATTCTTATGTGATTTTACTCCAATGCGACTATTTACCACGGACATTTTCTCACCAGTGAATTGTCATTATTCAAACCGATCTCACGGCAATTCATACGAATTTTACGAGGTGGCTAATTCGTAACAATTCGTACGACCTCACTCGTACAAATAAGTATGTTTTTGCTAAATCGTACATATTTTTGAGTTGGCCAATTCGTATGAATTTGTACGAATGACCAACCCCTGACCCCACCCCTAAACCTACCCGTCACGCTGGTGATTCAAATTCTACGAGTGAGGTCAAATGAATTAGATACTTTTTAATCACTCGTACGAATTGGCCGTGAGATAGCGTTGCAGAAGGAAGGAGTGAAATGTCTTCTTCCCTGGTACATTGGCATCTGCATGTCATATGAATATAGTTTAATGGGCTTTATTATTTTCAAATGTCAAAAGGTCACGTAGCTCACGTTTACAAGCAAGCGTCTATATAGTAACGGTAGCCTATTGGCTACTGTTTTACATAATGGATATGCTAATTTAATTCAATGTTTGTGTGGTAGATAACAGCCATGTCGTCAATAGCATAATATCAAGCTACCATAGATGAATTTGCAAATTTAAAAAAATCGATTTGCATTACAGCCTGAGGCAAGACACTTTCACCAGAAAAATAAGTAACAAACATGACTATCAGCCTGCAGAGAGAGGAGAGTTATTCTGACCGATTATTTTGTTCATCTTATTGTTCATGTATTGTTTACTTGCAAGAATGTAGTCCCTACTAGAGCCAGGCCGATATTATCAGCCGATATTAGGGGCCGTTCACATATCGCGCCTAAAAACGCGTAGAAAACGCTAGGCGCACACGTTCTCCTTTTTCCAAAGAAGCGCTAGGGCGGTTGCACTCCGGAGGCGTCTGTCGTTGCTAAGCAACCATCAGCTGCGCTCTCCATTACATGAAGGAAATTTCAGCAATGGATTTCCACCACCGAAAAACCTTTGCTGTAACTCTGTTACAAGATTTATTTACTCAGAAAAGTAAAAAAAACGCCACAGTGTTTGGGTGCACCCCATACTACAAAAACGCAAGAACCATGGGGAATTTCACCAGCTGATTCAGGAACTCCGCCTGGACAATGGGAGGTTCAAAGCCTATTTCAGAGTGGACAAGGACCAGTTTGATTATATTTTAAGAAGAGGTAACAAAAATGGCGAGGAAACTGATTGGTTGACGTGACACGTGACCTATGGTGCGCTTGCGGCATTCTGAAAAGTTGAGATGTTTTTATCTCGATGCGGCGCGGACGCGCCTGGAAAAAACGAGCGCGTCGCACCGCGACCGCGCCGCTTCCATTATGAGCGCGCATACCGCGCGCCTAGATTTGAAATAACGAACTTGAGCGCGCAAAAGACGCGATATGTGAACCGGCCCTTAGGCATTTACTAAAATATCGGTATCGGCAGTTAAAATGGCCGATAAATGAATATTTCAAAAATAAAATAAAAACGGACGAATCACGCTTCAACCATGTCATGAGTGTTGGAGTTGTATAGTTTTTCCACCAGAGGGCACTCTACACCATCCCTGTTGGCAACACTCGTGTATAACGCGCCACACATCCTGCAACCTGCTGATCCAGCCAGAGTCGGGCAGAGAGAACCAGTTATGCATTATCATATTATTTTAGTTAAAACTCACAATTAACTACAAATAACTAATGTTAGGGAAATCTGTTAATATTTTTTTGCGCGTTTCTAAAATAAAAAATAATAATAATATCGGCCGATATATCGGAATATCGGATTTTAAAACCAACAAATATTTGTATCGCATCGGCCTTCAAAATCCTTTATCGGTCGGGCTCTAGTCCCTACCAAACTCAGTAATCAGTAGACTTTCACGTCTCGAGCTGGCGCGAGCTGCCCACCCCGGCTCTACGGGGATGCTACGGGGGTGTTAAGCGCCCTCAAAAGAAAGCAATGCAGTCTACACTGGATGTCAAAACAACACGTTACCAACAGTAAACCGATCGCCCGCGCGCTCTGTTTCTGATGCACTTCACATTTGGTTTTACTTGCTGCTTCAGCCATGACAGAGGTATAAAAAAAAAACACTCGTTGGAATTTGAGGAAGTGGGGGAAGTGATGTATGCCATAAAGCAGTCGAATTTTGTAGTTCTTTTGTGCTCGGGTTCGTACCCGCACCTTGAAGTTACAGAGTGCCAGTAAAAGCGATACAGACACTGTCAGGCTATGGCAGACCTGTCATACAAGTCAATGTACCATCTCAAGAGTTTTATTATAAATATTATAATATTTAATAGCAAATATTATAAAGGTTGAAAAAACGACATAGTGCTGCTTTAACGTAACAATTGCAGTCCCACTTTTTACAGTACTGCATATATCACAGCGTCTTGTCTGCATAACTAGACAAATGCTGACATTCTAGTAGACCCCCTGGCAAATCAAATGTCATGAAAATCAATTAGCGCCAGTATAAACTATAGTTCTCGATGATTCACAACCTCCCGACTGAGAGATGCTTTGGTTGTTCTGCTAATGCTGGGGCATTATTTCCTTATGGTGTGTGTGCTTATCTATCCGCATTCATGTCTGAGAGTAATAGAATAATATAAAACCAGACCACAGCACAGCAAACCGTGAGTTTGGGTCATAATCTGTGCATTATCTCGTCTACATGAGCATTCATGCAGGTATGATGCATTAGACCAGTACGACCATCACACATAGATAACCATGAGACTGAGGTTCCCTTTGCATAAGCACTAATGCAAGCAAACAGAGCCTTTCTGGTGTGTCACACACAGTCACGTATCTCCTAAATCCCTCTATGTCTTGCCCCAGCCACACCTTTGACAGATAACAACAGCTGGAGAGACACCATTTTAAAGCCGTATCTGCATATCTGATGACATCTTGCTGAATCCTCTTGAGTAATTAATACGTCGATGCCCGGGACAACTAGCTGCTTATCTAGCGACACCTCGGGGCAAACGGGACGCCTCCAGGATTAGGCTGATTTGTAAAGGGAGTAGATGCACCTCCAGGGATGACCTCACAACACACCGCAACACACAACACAGGCCACCGGCGTGACAGGCCTGACAGCACAGGAAACTGATGGCCGCTCTGGGACCTGAGGGATCAAGGACTTTTTTTTGGGAGATGTACGAGTTAAACAGCTGTGGAAGAAACACGAGGAATCCGGAAACAAATGAATAGATTCTGCATATGTGGGATTGAAAATTATTTGTACACTGTAAAAAAAATATGTTCATGATTTGTAATCACAACATTTTTCTTTCGTCAAATCAACTTGTGGTTCAGATAACATAATATTTTGAGTTTCTGATGATTAAATCAATCTCCTTTATTGTATTAACTAATTTTTTTTCCATTTCAACTTAAAATTTAGGCAACAAGGTTACTTCATATTTTAAAGTTAAACCAACAATATATTGGTTATTGAGATTCAAGATCTGTATGAGTGAATTCAAACTATTAAAAACTAATTAAAAAAAATGTTCATTGATAAAAATAATAAATGTAACCATAAATATTGCTTGTGTAATGAATCTCATGAAAACTGTCAAGAATGTCCATTTGACCCCCCAAAACATTGTATAATGTGATAAAAAGTGCTATATTATTTAAATTGTAAACAGTATATTTGTAAAACATAATGGTATGTACGCTAAATTAATTAATAATGATGATGATTAGTGAACATGTTGGGTTTTTTCTAGTGCTGCCAAATGATTAATCGCGATTAATCGCATCCAAAATAAAAGTTTGTGTTTACATAATATATGTGGGTGCACTGTGTATAATTATTTTATATATAAAAATATAAACACATTCTTGTATATATTTAAGAAATATTTTCATGTATATACTGTATACAGATTTATATTTAATTTATATTATATATAAATGTACATATTTTATATATAATTAATATTTTTTTCTTAAATATACATGCATGTGTGTGTATTTATATATATATATATATATATATATATATATATATATATACACACACACACAAAATAATCATACACAGTGCACACACATATATTATGTAAACACAAACTTTTATTTTGGATGCGATTAATCGTTTGACAGCCCTAGTATTTTCATTTAAATAATGTAATTTGGAGGGAAAATATGACTGAAAAAATTCTTGTTGGTTTAACTTGAAAAATTAAGTAACCTGGTTGCCTTAAAATTGTAAGTTAATAAAATGAAGGAGGTTAATTTAATCATCAGAAACTCAAAATATTATGTTATCTGAACCACTTAAATTATTTAATTTGATTTGGCAATAGAAAAAAATGTTGTGATTACAAATCAGGAACATTTTTTTTTTTACAGTGTGGTCATATGGTTTCAAAAACAGACATAACTAATGTATTTAAAAAGTTAAATTGCACAGAAAATGCAAGTTCAGTGACTTATTTTCTAAAATGCAAGGGAGAAAAAAAAATCTTTTACTGGATATGAGCAACGAATGATATTAAAAAAATCAGATTAATGTCACAGTCGATAAGCTTTCCCTGCTCCCGTAAATGTGTCATTAAACATTTATGATTTGTGAAAAATAGCCCCACTAAATCTAAATGGCAACAGAGGAGGTAAACACCATAAAAGCATTCTGGTACACAAATAAATAGCTGAGACATTTTCAGATGTGCAGATGTCTTAAAAGCGGCTTCGCTAACAAGACGGACGCAGTCATATTTGGAAATACCGAGCCGGAATGTTAAATGTTCTCTAAACGCGGCAGCACTGTTATTTTGAGCCTGATTTGTTTAGACTGAAACAGTGTTTGATGAAACGACTGTTGTTTGCTTTCCCTAAGTGTTCTTTTCACTGTGTGAAAGTTCGCAAACAAAGTTTACTGGACCTCGGACTAAATGCCAAGTTAATCAACGAGGCATTTGAAGAGTATGCATGGTTCATAACATGACACAATCAATCAATAAGAGCAAGAGATGTTTCATGTCTGACTAGTGGAGGGATTTTAGACCAATGAGATCTCACGGTGGGCGGGGCTAGTCGGGAAACGTGTATAAGATTCAGAACATTGCGAACATTTCCAAAAATTCAGTTTTCATACCCAGCTAGATCATAGTCACGCCATGTTCAAATTTTGAAATGTTTCAGCTTACCTCAAGGGCATCCAAGATGTAGGTTAGTTTCAAGTTTGATATTTTTAGGTCAAACCATTCTTGTCTGTCAGTCATATAATGGAGGTCTATGGTCACCACCTCAAAGAGCATGCACAGAGAAGTCCAAATTAAACATGATTTAATGACTCGTGAATGTAAGTACACATTGATGGCCTAAGACACGAAACGAGCAGTTTGTGTGAGAAAACGACCAGTATCGTTTTCACCTCTTGTAACCACAGCCACGTCCAAGTGATCCGAGGGCGCGGGCGCTATAAATACCGTTCGTTTTCTCACACAAAGCGCTCGTTTCGTGTCTTAGGCCATCAATGTGTACTTTCATTTACGAGTCATTAAATCATGTTTAATTTGGACTTCTCTGTGCATGCTATTTGAGGTGGTGACCATAGACCTCCATTATATAGACCTCCAAAATTGAAAATACTGTGGAGACAAAGACACCTACATCTTGGATGCCCTTGAGGTAAGCTTAAACGTACCAAAAATTAATTTCAAAGTGAACTATCCCTTTAATTTAACCATCAAAACATAAACTATAGTAGAAGTAGGAATAGTTCACCCAAAAATTATAATTAGTTTTTTCATGCACGAGGACTGTGGCCATCAAAATAACAAGAAAGATCCAGTACAGTTACAGTTATGGTGTGAGGAACACACTAAAAATGTAAGGAGTTATTCACTGAAAATCTTGAACTGCTTACTCTTACATGCAAAATAATACATGTAATGCTGACAAGAGAGTAATTAGATAACAGTGAACTATATCTTTAAGGCAAATACTTCATAATATGGAAGTATCTTGTTGTTTAGAGGGACTCCAGATGGTGTTCCCTGTGTCCTAAACACAAGGTCATGTAACTCTGATTGACTGAAGACAGCTGTCTGCCCCTTAATTACCTCACGGGACACAAACACACATTTCTTTCACATTTCTGGGCTCACAGTCTCATCATCGGCGCTAGTCCTGAGAGAAAAGGTCATATTGACCGTCAATGTGTCCGCGGTGTGTACAAATCACCATCAGCAGTCTAATAAGCACATAAACATTCACACAGCCGCATGCATCCAAATGCAAACAGTGAGAAATTCAGACACTGAGGTCATTCATGAGTGTTTTCATAATTATGTGAGGGCTGAGAGCACTTAATAGAAACTTAACAAGGTGTGCGTGTAGTTTGTTGGTGGTACCATGGTAAAACAGTGGAATTGCATGGAGAATACCATGTCCGAAAAACCATGCAATATGCAATTTTCATATTAAAGGATTAGTTCACTTTTCAAAAAACTTTTGCTGATAATTTACTCACCCCCATGTCATCCAAGATGTCCATGTCTTTCTTTCCTCAGTCGAAAAGAAATTAAGCTTTTTAATGAAAACGTTCCAGGATTTTTCTCCATATAATTGACTTCAATGGGGTCCAAACGGTTCAAGGTCCAAAAGACACATTTTTAGTACAAACTGCAAACTTGTTCAAAGGCCTGAAGATAAATAAGGGTCTTATCAAGTGAAACGATCACTCATTTTTAAAAAAAAAAAAAATAACAAATCTTTTTCCGAATCAATTTGTTCGTTTCTTTCGCCGAATGAACCAAATGACTCGGAAAAAGATTTGTTCATTTTGTTGAACGAGTTCGAACAGGAGAGTGTGTTACAGAACAGAGCAAGGCGAGCGTTTGAGCTTAAAAAAATTAAACTTTGTTATTTATTTATAAAACGAGCGATCGTTTAGCTTGATAAGACCCTTATTCATCGTCTGGAATCGTTTAAAGCCCTTTGAACAAGTTTGCAGTTTGTACTGAAACTGTCTTTTGGACCTTGAACCGTTTGGTTCCCATTGAAGTCAATTATATGGAGAAAAATCCTGGAATGTTTTCATCAAAAACCTTAATTTCTTTTCGACTGAAGAAAGAAAGACATGGACATCTTGGATGACATGGGGGTGAGTAAATTATCAGCAAAAGGTTTTTTTCAAAAGTGAACTACTCCTGTAGTCTGGCCGATAGCCAGAGTAGGCTACTAGAATACCATTAATGATAAAGAGTAAAGACCATACTGAGATTCAGCTCAGTTTAATCATGCATGTGTCTGTATCCGTTCTCACTAGAGCTGTGGAAACCGATTGCGGTCCGTACAGATCTGGTTATCTCTGCTTCAGTTGCAAGACTTCCCCAACCCAAGCCAAAGTTCTGTCAGCATGGACGGCCCAGCAGCCAATCAGAACCCAGCATCTGTCATCCAGCCGACTGTGCCAAGCCATCGTCTCGGGCAGCTCGGCGCTCACTTGATGAAACTCAATAAAATTGATCCAGAATAAATGAACAGGGGTAAGCAGCCAGAGAAAGATCGCTCACTCCGTTCACCTGTGACAGCCGTGACCTGACACATCTGTCCTGCTCTTTTTCTCCAGCTTGCTCGCTTTTATTCCTCTGAATCTCTTTCTCAATTGCTTATAGTCTCTTATTGACCTTCTTTGTTGCTGCTTTATTTTCCTTTTGCATGCATGCTTTCTTTCTTCGAAAACCAGGCATATGCACACACACACTCAGTCACTGTATTCAGCCACTCATTATCATGAAATAAACCCAGACGTGAAGCAGAGGTTAAAAAGAGACCCTGCATTCTCCTCAGTTCCACCGAGCTTCTGCTGTTTTGAACACAAGAACACATCTTATGTAAAAGCCTCCTGAGGACAACATCCGATCCGGGTCAGGTGAACCCAAAGCCAGTCTCATTATACTGGGCTTCCTTAGTTGGCTAGTTTTGCACATCCCTCATATGGGGCATTTGAAAGGTCAAAATCACAAAGAAACTGAATGTGAGCACAGAATCAGAATCAGGCATTGGGTTTGTGGTGTGAACATGAGCTTTCAATCCCGCTAGGATTTCACGCACCCTTTTTAAATTCTCAAATTCTGTTTGCAACAAGAAATATTCAACGCGTTCTCATCCCAAAGCGTCATATAGGACGCTTTTGCAAAAGCGTAAATATCCAACGCACATGGCACCCTTTGACGTCTAATGAGACGCTTCGGTTAATGGTTAAGTTTAGGTAAGGTGTAGGGTAAGGGTTAGACCACTAGGGGGCGCCTTCTGCCCAAATATATCTGCATCTCATTTCACGTTAAAGGGTGCCATGTGCGTTGGATATTTACGCTTTTGCAAAAGCGTCTTATATGGCGCTTTGGGATTAAAACGGGCTCAAATATTATTGAATTAGATCAGTAGGAGTGAACTTATTTATATAAATTTGGGTCAAATATGGGCAAACCCAAATGTTGGGTCAAATATGGGCAAACCCAAATGTTGGGTTAAAAATGTCATTTAAAATGTTAACCAACTTCAACTTTCACTTTAAATTGGGTTTTATTTGGGTTTGTCCATATTTGACCCAAATTTGGGTTGAAACAACCCAGCATTTTTCACTCTTAAAAATGCTGGGTTGTTTAAACCCAAAGATGGGTCAAATATGGACAAACCCAACCATTGGGTTAAGTCTTATATTTATTTTTTTAACCCAATAGTTGGGTTTGTTCATATTTTGACCCAACTTTGGGTTTAAACAACCCAGGATTTTTTAGAGTTATGTGAAAAATCAAGAGTAAATTGTAGATGGGCATTGCAGGCAACTTGTAACTTAAATGAAAGCTTATTAGAAAGTTGGGGAAAAGTTTGGATAGATGGATGGAATGATGGATCTGAATGATGTTAGAAAGTAGGGGACGGACGGGCGGGCGGGCGGGCGGACGGACGGACGGACGTAGATAGATAGATAGATAGATAGATAGATAGATAGATAGATAGATAGATAGATAGATAGATAGATAGATAGATAGATAGATAGATAGATAGATAGATAGATAGATAGATAGATAGATAGATAGATAGATAGATAGATAGATAGATAGATAGATAGATAGATAGATAGATAGATAGATAGATAGATAGATAGATAGATAGATAGATAGATAGATAGATAGATAGATAGATAGATAAACATTTGCTCAAGTGTTTCCTTTAAGAACAGTCTTCGGTCTGGGCTCTGGTGCTTGTCTCCATGGAAACCGCACACAAAGCAAACAAAGAGGCCGTCGGACACATCAAGAGTCCAGACACTGAAATTAACTCTCAATCAATTTGATTGGATGGTGACCTTCTTAAACCCACAGCGATCATTCAAACATTCACAAGTACTCGTTCAACGCAAGCTTAAGGACCCTCGTGTGAACTTTGACCCATGTCTCAGGAGGTGCTCCTGCGGGCTTCTCCGCTAACTAGCATGAAGCATCAAGCACGATCTTGTAGCCGCCTCAAGCCTGACATGCTCTGACATCTTAATTGCTTTTCAGTGTGCGCACTGAAGCGCGTGAGACGTATCGCAAATGAAGATTTGTTTGGATTTGCGTGTGCGGAGGGACTGTGGCAGAGGGGGACATGTTTTACTGCTAAAGCTTTGAACTCCAAATGGGCAGGTATCAATAATTCACCCACAAACAGGCTGGTGTGGCTGCATGTCAATGATCGGTAAATAATTCAACCTGTGGGTGATGGGACGTTCATGCTGAGTTATTCCAATGCAGAAACACTGTTATGATGATCTGAAATGCATTCGATGAAAGAAAAGAGAAGTATTGCTTGTATCGTAGAAAAATAAACAAATGGATACAATTGAGAATTTAGATGCTCACCAAGGCTGCATTCATTTGATCAGAAATACTGTAAAAACAATACTATTGGGAAATATTATTACAATTATAACAACTGTTTTCTTTGTGATTATATAGTAAAATGTAATTTATTCCTGTATTTTCAGCATCATTATGCCAGTCTTCAGTGTCACATGACCCTTCAGAAATCATTCTAATATGCTGTTTTGATGCACAAGAAACATGTACGATTATTATCAAAAACAAAAACATTTTCAAAAAACATCTTACACTAAACTGACATTTTATTTACAGTGACTACATTTAAAAAAAGGCATTTTTCATGAAGGGTTAGGGTCACCAGCAATAGTGACTCGAGTCTTTTGAATCGGTTCACTGTTCACTGATTCGTTACTCGATCATTTCCTCATTTTACACAATTACACCAGTAGTTTGCGATAAATGAGCATATTTGAGGTTTTAGGAGTCATTGAATCATGAATTCATAATAGCATACTATTACCGTTCCTATTTTATGTTTGAAATACTAGTATATGCTATTCTGAATCCCGCAAATGTCTAAAAAGACTTAAAGTCCCCATGAAATCAAAATGGACGTTTTTTTTGGCTTTTACTGTGCGTTCACACCAGACCAGACATGAATAGCGCGTCAAATTCGCGCCTGCCGCGTCTAGTTATAAGCTTGACCACTTTGAATCTATTCGTGTGTCAAGAGCAAAATTGATGCGTGTAATAACAAGTTTGAAGCGAAATTTACGCGCGTCAGAATCGAATATAAAATAAAATATTTGCTTTGTCGTGCATTAGAACCAGGCATTTAGTCATATAACAAAATCATTTATTGAAGCATCCAGATCCTTCACCACGTGAGCAAGCAGCTAGGCTCCTGATTGGTTAACGCAGCGTGAATTGACGCCAAAGTTCAGATTTTTCAAATCGGACGGCAGGCGCGAATTCGTGTCAAACACGTGAATGCACAAATAGCACTAACTAAATCATTAAACGCGCCAGACGCTCAATTCGCGTAATTGCGTCTACCGCGCCATGCTCTACGCCTCATTCGCACAGCAGGAATTTTTACGCGCGTAACGCTTCTTTACATTGACTTAACATTGAAATCACTCGCGCCTGACGTGCTATTCCGGTGTGAACGCACCATTAGAATGAACATGTTAGCATTAAGGTCATCTATAAGCTAGTGTGCTCCAAAACAACGACAAAATTCACATTAAGAAGGTATTAGCATTCAACTTACAGTCAGCCACTTCCACCAATATGGATTTTAATGACATCACTCTGCACTCATTAGCTTCTCATTAGATTTTCTGTCCAATCAAATGCTCTCTAGAAACTGAAGCTCCGCCCTCTTACATTATAAGCAGACGCTGAAATGAAGTCTGGTTTCACGTTAGTGTCACGCGAAGCGCCACAGCTCCGGTCCAGAGACACGATACATAGAGCGGATCGTATGACGGAGTCGCCGCAGAACAGAAAACGTATCGGAACATTTGAATTCTTTAAAGCGATATGGAGGAGAAACTATAAGGAAACTGTAGCTTTACTGAGCTCAACGGCTCTGGCCGTAATGTGATTTAAAATGCTAAATTTTATATCACAGCTAAATGCTATTGGCTAATTTAAAAAGGGGAGGAGCTGTTCGATATGCCCCGCCCCCATCTTCCTGTTTCAGAGGAAATTACATCAACGCATTTCAAGGCGTTTCAAGGCAGGTGAATTATTGATTGATTTGTTCTCTTAAAATATTCACTCAAACAGAGTTAAGAGCAATTTTCATTCAAGAACAATTTCGCCATTGGCACCTACACCAATGAATCTTTTGCAACCTATTTGACTGAGTGTTTAACTTTGCATGAACAGAAACAAAGCGGAGTCCACATAAAGCAAAACGGATCGTGTTGACAACACTTAGCCGAGGTAAATCTCTTCGCAAAGCTACTGCGCTGAATCGTGCGTTTTCAGGAGGTGTCTTTGACCAGAGCTGGAGTTAAATCAATGGTTCCACACGGGGGAAAGAGTCTTCATTCAAATTAGAGAAATTGATTGGTTACCATTGCCATTTACATATAAATGAGAGCAGTTATCAGCGCGTCCACTTGTCTGAGTTTCTTGACAGCTCTAACTTTGCTGAACTCGTTTTCTGAATAGTCTCCAGTCCAGAAGAGAAACCGTGATACATGCACGAAATAATAAATTAGCCAGCTATTATGCGGGAAATTACATTGAGAAGCTGGAAAAACTTTCCATCAAGTTTCAAGGGGTGTGAAAATGATGGAAAAAAAAAAAAAAAAAAAAAAACAGTTCAATTTTTGGTGTAAGCATTATAGAAGAAGTATTGAAAGCGCAATTACATATAAACAAACTATGTTAGTAAAACTCTGACCAGGAATAATGATTGGAATATAATGCTCCATTTTAGACTCTTTTATGATAAATCTGACATTTGCACTCGTTCATTTTAAATTGTAAACGTGAATGACTTCATAGTGGTTTACTTCAAAAAATTAGTTTTAACAGCAACCTTACAATGTGCGCCGCCCTATCCCTGTATCCTGTAATTATATTTAAAGGCCTATAATTACACACAGACTTTGATAGTCTGTTACAATGGTAGACGCATAGATCCACGGCTCACACATTAATGCTCTCTCACAGCCATATGAAAGCATCTGATCCGATTCCGGATGATACGCTGCAGTGACACATCACAGATGGTGTGGATCAGTACAGGTCAACAAAGACGTCCTCAGCCTCTGCTCGGCATGCTGGGAACTCTGAGCTCCAAGATGCTAAATTAAGATGCAGATCAGACTCAATGCATTCAACCCCTCCAAGCTATAGTTTTCCCACTTTCATAAACGAGAGGGACGTGAACATGAGAGAACGAGGAGTCTCAGAAAGAAAGCGAGACATAAAGAAAGAGACACAGACAGAGAGGGTATGACTCGCATTGTGATTCACTGCAAAATTCAGAAGTAACAATAAACCTGCCATGCAAAACTATTGTGTCAAGTGTGTCATTTCACATTAGTGGCAAGAAATGGAACTGCAAAAATAACGACACCAAGTCTCTTTCTGGTGGATAAAATCAACATTAGTATGTTGAATATGGCTTTGCTCTTGCAAATATGCCACTTTACAGATATGTTTCAATGTCTATATAGCTATTCATTTTTGCATCAGTTTTCAACTATTTTCGGACCTCAAGAAGAGTTGCTGAAATAAAGTTTGTAAAACTTATTGAGAGCTTTTCTTTCAATCGAAGGCTCACAATTCTATTCTATTTTGTAAAAATCCAATTGCACTCAGTCAAAACTTTCTGCTGGCCCTTCATCGCTTTTAACATCAAAGAAATAGCACACTTCACCTTTAAGAAAGATGCAGGATCTGACACGGAAAAACTCATTTTTGGACAAAGAGAGTAAAAAGAACTGGCACTGAAATCACCCCTCCTGGACCAAAATCCCTGCATTACAAGGCAAGCACACATCTTTTACACAAATGCTGTGTTTTTTTTTAAAAAAGATTTGTGGGTTAAAAGAGAGACTATGGGCTTCTCTTCCTGGGTCCGTGGGCTGAGCTCAAGGAGAGAAGCTCATTAGCCCGATGCTCTGGGCAAACAGAAGCTGCAGGGTGGCTTTCTGCCACAGGCAAGTTGTATTGAAAGCTTGTGTCGGCTTTGGGGCGCTCGGTATCATGGGTAATGGTTAGCCCAGAATATTGACACCATAATCCCACTGCATTCACTCATTGATTCTGCCCTGGAAAAAAAGGACACACTACCATGGTTATAGAATGTATGTTTTTTATGTTTTGACAATGTGCTATGGCGATACCACAGTATTCCTTGAAATATGTTACTTTGAAATACACTATTATACTAAAATGTTTTTTTTACCATGGTACTTTCAAAATATCATAGTAGTACCAATAGTGAAGACACAACGAAAGTGCTGTGGTCATGTACTTGTGATATTTACCATGGTACCATGTACTGTACTCTGGTATTTATATGGTAATTTGTTGATGCTAGAGGTCAGAGGAGAATGGGCCGACTGATTCAAGCCGATAGAAGAGCAACTTTGACTAAAATAACCACTCGATACAACCGAGGTATGCACTATGCAGCAAAGCATTTGTGAAGAAGACAACACACACAACCTTGAGGCGGATGGGCTACAACAGCAGAAGACCCCACCGGGTACCACTCATCTCCACTACAAATAGGAAAAAGAGGCGACAATTTGCAAGAGCTCACCAAAATTGGACAGTTGATGACTGGAAAAATGTTGCCTGGTCTGATGAGTCTCGAGACATTCAGATGATAGAGTCAGAATTTGGCGTAAACAGAATGAGAACATGGATCCATCATGCCTTGTTCCCACTGTGCAGGCTGGTGGTGGTGGTGTAATGGTTTTCTTGGCACACTTTAGGCCCCTTAGTGCCAATTGGGCATCGTTTAAATGCCACGGCCTACCTGAGCATTGTTTCTGACCATGTCCATCCCTTTATGGCCACCATGTCCCCATCCTCTGATGGCTACTTCCAGCAGGATAATGCACCATGTCACAAAGCTTGAATCATTTCAAATTGGTTTCTTGAACATGCCAATGAGTTGACTGTACCAAAATGGCCGCCACAGTCACCAGATCTCAACCCAATAGAGCATCTTTGGGATGTGGTGGAACGGGAGCTTCGTGCCCTGGATGTGCATCCCACAAATCTCCATCAACTGCAAGATGCTATCCTATCAATATGGGCCAACATTTCTAAAGAATGCTTTCAGCACCTTGTTGAATCAATGCCACCTACTGTAGAATTAAGGCAGTTCTGAAGGTGAAAAGGGGTCAAACACAGTATTAGTATGGTGTTCCTAATAATCCTTTAGGCGAATGTATATATACATGATGTGTATTGTATTTCAAGTAGCTATGTTTTATTGTTTTAGTTTAACCTTGGGTAGTACCATGGTATATGTCCAAAATCAATTTCAAAGTGCTTTTGATAGAGAGTACATTACTCTTTTTATACCAATGAATGTCTGATCTGCTGAAGACTCCTCCCGCTTCTCTCCTGAAAGAGTTTTTCATTCAGTCAACGGCTCAAATTCTAGAAAAGGTCAGTAAAATGTCCAATTCAACACAGTTTAATTTCTAACACTCATGTTCCACTGGCCCATAATCGGATATCATCACATCTAAAGTCACAGCGTCCCGCCCGACTGGTCCATCTCCACAACAGGAGGAGGTTTCTCAGACTCCCTCATCAAGGGACAAATTGCTCTGGACATCATGTGCCAAGAGTCCCGCTGAACGCCCACGAGAGATCTCTCTGAGGACCAGTGGCTTCACGCTGAGATTCCCAGCAAATCTTCTCTCTGTGTCCGGGTTATCATCATCATCACCATCAAGGAGCCCACTTTGTCATCTTATCAGAGATTGAGACGGCACCCCGGGCCATGAAATGATTATGATTCGACGCAGAAAGACTGAAGCGCTGGAGAGAACCTGCTATGAGGAAACTTCTGAAAGGCCTCCTCTAAAGGTCTCTTTCAATGACAATATATCCCTCTTTTTCTCCATCAACACGGTATATGGTGAGATGGCCTTGATTATTAAGAGAAATATATTAAAAAGGACAAAGAGTCTGTGCTTATCATACTTGTACAGACATACTTATGTCTACCAATTTACTACAGGCCAGGATATCTTTACAGCTGTTGATTCATACCTCACATCGTACAATCTGCCCTACACAAATATCGTCGCTTGCTGCCGCGATGATGGGTAGAAATAATGGATTTGACAGCCGTTTGATGGAAAAGGCTCCAGACTGTGTAATTTTCCACTGTATGATACATCGCCAGGCAAGCGCCAGTAAAAATCTGTCCAGAGACCTTGGTGGCACACTGGCAACAGTTGTAAAAGTCATAAACTACCAACCAGGGATTATTTGCACAACTGTGTGAGGATGAAGGGTCCCAAAATCTACTGCTACACATGGAGGTGTGCAGGTTTTCATATGTCTTTAAGTGTTTGTGTGCTTTCTAAAACTGCAGGATAAATCAACACACACTGTTTTAGCAGCTGACTGATGTGTTCTGGATCAAAACTGCATACCTTGCTGACATATTCACTCTTTATAATGAGACCAACAAGAGACCGCAGGGCTCTGAGTCAAACATCTTGGAGTGCAAAGAAGCAATCGATGCTTTTATGCGCAAGCTGGAGTACAGGGCTGGACAAATGTCACAGGGGCATTTACAACACTTTCCACTATTGCTTCAACATCCTGCGGGTACCGTGAGTGCATCGTTGCGCGTCACATGAGGAATTAAAGTCCTGCTTTGCAGATGTTATCCAAGGAGTCGTGGGTTATGGATCCGTTCACATCCAGGCATATTTTGGCTGTGAAGATGAGCTCGCTGTACTACAAACTGAAGACTACTTCCAAGAGAATGGATTTGGATTGGATTGGATTCAAAAGGCTGTTGTAGCACCTAAATTCCCAAACTATGCCATAACAAAGATCATTCTTCCTTTCAGTTCCACCTACCTCTCTGAGACGGCCTTCAGTGGCTATCAAAACAAAGTCAACAACAGACTGGAAGTTCACAGTGATTTTAGACTTGACATTCCATCACTAGTCAAAGGCATGCTAGCTCAAGGTGGACATTAGCGTCATGTGTTTACGCTGGCGTTATGATTAGCCTTGTAAAAAATAAGGATCTGTGCATGCATGCAAGTAGGCAGCATACAGCATTCTACTGTGCATTTTTAACATTACGTCATAACATTCAGTATTCTATGTTTAAATTAGGGCTGCCAAATGATTAATCGCGATTAATCGCATCCAAAGTAAAAGTTTGTGTTTACATAATATATGTGGGTGCACGGAGTATAATTATTTATATATGCTTGTATATATTTAAGAAATATGTTCATGTATATACATATAGATGTATATATAATTTCTATTATATATAAATATTTCATATATAAATAATATTTTTTTCTTAAATATTAGGGCTGTCAAACGATTAATCACGATTAATCGCATCCAAAATAAAAGTTTGTGTTTACATGATATACAGTATGTGGGTGCACTGTGCATAATTATTTAATATATATATATATATATATATATATATATATATATATATATACACACACACATGCATGTATATTTAAGAAAAAATATTATTTATATATAAAATATTTATATTTGTATATAATATAAATTATATATACATCTATATACAGTATAGATGAAAATAAATATATACAAGCATGTGTGTGTATTTATATATATATACACAAAATAATTATACACAGTGCACCCACATATATTATGTAAACACAAGCTTTTATTTTGGATGTGATTAATCGTGATTAATTGTTTGACAGCCCTAGTTTAAACACAAAATCCTGAAAAAAGAGAAACAACTGTGTTTTACTAGTTGTGTAAAAATGAAAATATTAGGTTTAAAGGAAACATTTTGAAGTTGAAAGGAACATTTCCTGCATATTCATGTAATAAAATGTCATTACAAACTTAAAACTACATTTAGTTACTATATACAGTGTGTGAGTATGTGTGTTTATGTGCATAGCATTATGGGGGGAGGGGTCACAGATTATTAAATATGTACATGGGGGGCCTCCAAAGAAAAAGGTTGGGAACCACAGATCTAGACCGTCTCATTTCGAAGGCAGCGTCTACAGAGGACGCATTTGTCGGCAGCATACACACATCATTTCAGTAAATTAACCTTTACATGCCATTGATGCATGACTGACAAATGCGAATCACATTGAGTTTATTAGCTTGTTTACTTTATGACTGTTAATGGATGGGAATTTTCCAGCCTAAATATTTTTTGAGCGATGAAAACCTTACTTTTCTTTAGGCTGGTGGATGATAAAACAGGTGCAAAAATCCTGTATAATAGTCCTGAAATTCAGGAACTTGAAGGTGATAACACTTTATGACAATACGTCTTGAAGCATATCCAGCAGGAAGGGAAGAAAGTTAATCTATTAGAGTAGGACAGCACTATCAGGCTTCAGGAAGGTAAAACATCATTGATTTGGCCAGCGGGCGGAACAGGGATAGAATAAACACCAACGTGTTAAGACTGAAAATGGATTTTTAAATATGTATTCATTGATTTTCTGGTCTCTAAGTGTTCCGTGGTGACGTGTTATTTTGCAAAAGAGAGGGATATGAAAAGAAGCATAAACTAATTTGCCTTCAATCGTATTAATTAAAGCAAAACATTCAAGTGTGAGTCAGCGTTTGAGCTTTTACTGTCCTCCAAACTGAGAGTGATGACAATAATAATCTAATCAACACACAGACGTTTGTTTGTTCGGGGAACATCCGTACTTTTGGCTCTGGAGGTGAGATGGTGACGTTTATTTAGCTGTGCAAAAGAGGATTTTTGTAATAATAATAATAATAATACATTTTATTTAACCCTTTATGACCTGCCATAGAACAATTCCACCAGAGTATATCTTTCTATTTTTACCTGCTGTGCTGTTATTATTTTGTGCATTTTCTCAACATTCCCATGTCTGTAATAAATCAATAGTAACTAGATAAATATCTCAAAAGTGCTATAAACAAAAATAAAAAAATCTAGATATTTTATTCCATACAAAAAAAAAGGATAAATGTCAACCTTAAACTTGTCAATGTGAAAAATGTGCATAAAACAATTTAAAACTATACAGAATTGATTTGCACTGTTTACACAAATTCGTTTTTTAAGATACACATTTGTGGTCAAACAGATAACATTTTGCTTTTGAATATTGATTGAACATTGAATTGGTTAAAATATAAAATAAATAGACCCTGTCAGAACATTTAATAATAAAATAAATATAAATATATAAATAAAGCAGATGAGCAGACGGAGAGTTCAGCGTCATCGGACGCAATTAGAATTTCCAAAATCTCTGCGTCCGTGTACTTTCGTTTAGACATAACGTTGTGTGCGCTGGGGTCATAGGGCACAGAATGTGACATGTCAGTGAGCCATCAAAAGACGTAACTATCAATCGCAGATCTATGTGTGCAAAGACGTGCAATGCATTTTTGCTTTAGTTTTTTTGTAAACGCATATTACGCAATTTGTCCAGACTCATTAGAGGTTGAAAAGAGGTGGTTGGAGGCTTGATCTGAACATGTTACATCTCTGGTTTTCTATGCAGAAAGAATGATTGAGCTAGCCATTTGGTTTCAGTTTCTATAGGCTCTTAAACAGACACACGCAAACCGGAGTGCCGGCGCTCCCGGCGTTAATGGCGCCTTTCAACACCCAAGGTCACTTCTCAAGCAATGTACAGGTCACTGCATAAGAATATGAAATGAATATGTGGGTTTGGCAGACAGGTAAAGTTGGGTGTCATCCGCATAACACTGAAAAATTAATACCATACCAAGGGGGAGCGTATAAATAATGAAAAGAAGCGGGCCCAAAACAGAACCCTGGGGAACACCACATGTCACTGTAGATATTCTTGATCTAAAACCTTTTAATTAAATACGCCGACAGTGTCCAGATAGATATGACCTAAACCAAGACAAACAGAGCCAGCAATACCAATAGAAACTATTTGTATAGCTTTTAAATCATGAATGACATACTGAAAAGCGTAACTGATATTTCAATCATAGAAAGTACATTTTATAATTAGATAAAAGCACCAAATACTGGTATCCAAAGTGACTTGTGTTGCATTCAATGTGTGCAATTTATCAGAACATGTATTTTCTCGGATCCATATCCATGACCTTGGTGTATCTGGCACTAGTAATGCTAAGGTCACAGTTTGAATTCACAGGGAATGCATGAACTGAAAAAACTGTATAACCTTAATGCAATATAAATCACTCGGAATAAAAGCATCTGCCAAATCTAAAAGTAATTCAAATGAAACTTCAAATATCTACACATTCTTAAAATGTACATGATACACTAACATGAGAAGCAAAATAGCATAAGGTGTTTAATTAATTAAGACTTTTATATAGCTTTTGTTTTCTAAAAAAAAATGCATCAATTGTGCTTCAAACTAGAAAAACCCAATTGGCAGACATTGTGTAGGAAAACTCTGAGACTCTCTCCCAAAACTGGATCTAGAGCGCATACTAAACATAAATCCAAATTATGTGAACAACGTATAGTCCAAGTTCTCCTTTCAGAAACATTTGCTGTCCAGAACAGGCTGCTGTTAAAACCTATGACAGATTACAGTAATAGATAATGCGAGGGATGACATTTATAAAATAAACAGCTCCATAAATTGCTGGTAATGCCAATGGTGGATGTGTGTCCTCCCCCCATAAGCGAAACACACCATCTATCTGCAGCACTAGCATGTGGATATTCGATTAAAACACAAATAGTGTGATTAAAACCACAGTACACATATTTTACTGTGCTACCGTGGTTTATTATGAGCAAAATAGCATTAGCAGTCACAGTTTACATGAACTTAAATCACACTATACATAATAATTCAGAAATAGAAGGAGAATTGGACATGATTTCATGCAAAAGTTCATTTAGGCTAATTCAACTTAAGGTGAAACTAATATGCTATATAGACTCATTACATGCAAAGTGAGGTATTTCAAGCCTTTATTGGTAATAATTTTGATGATTAGAATATTGTGAAAAGGTTTTCATATCTGTAAGCCATAATCATCGAAATTATAACAAATGCAGGCTTGAAATATCTCACTTTGCATGTAATGAGTCTATATAATATATTAGTTTCAACTTTTAAGTTGAATTACTGAACTTTTGCACCATATTCAAATTTTTCGAGTTTCACCAGTTCATAAAACCACATCTGAAATTCGACAACTAATACACCTCTTCAACCCATCCAAGTTAGCGCTGTACTGAACACACACACTGCAAACCGTGCTAACATGTTTTATGCACACAATGCCATAGTTTCATACATCCATGAGCAAAGCTAACGAGATCTGCTCTGATCTGTTGGCCTGAAACATTAGCAACACATGAAACGGGATCATCAAGGGGCTTGTTCAATGTTTCATTTGATGGTTTTTTCCTGGCGAGGCTCACCTGATTGATGTGCTTCAGTTTATCAATGACCTGATTGATCACCGGGTCGGCCTCCTTCACTTTGACTTCTGGGTTTTCCGCCTGGGCTTTAATCCCGTTGCCAACCACTTGCAGAGTGTAGCTATAAAGACAAAAAAGGATCAAGAATGAGAGCCGTGAGTGGGTGTCGTTTCTTTGGATTCATTTCCAATTTTTTCAGTGCTGAAGCTTTGTTGTTGGCTTGATGAGGAAGGCCTTACATGAAGCAACTACATATATCAGCATAGCGAAGAAAAAGGCGTGAAGAAACCCTGAATAAAACCCACAAGAGAAGCCTGAGATGAGACAAATAACTCAAGCCACACTAAAAACGCGATAGGACCTCAGGCTGAGAGACAGATTGGGGTTTATGTGGGGCAGAATGGATGTGCGCTGTGATTGGCCGCAGATAAGACGCACTAGTGCAGAGAAAGCACTGCTGACAAATGACATGAAATATTACAATTCTTTATGGGTGAATTCGTTTTACATCAATGCTGGAATCTGCCCATCCTATTGAGACTCACCTTGAGAAGGACACATAAAAAGAAAAGCCTTCAAACAGTGAGGACAAATATATGAATAGCAAAACGCACTGTGGGCACAGGTTATCAACTCTGTTTACAGGCAATAAAAAAACATCCTTACGGAACTGGAAAAGTATTTCTTAAAGTCCCCCTGTGGTGAAGATTTTAATGTTGTTTATGTGTCTCGGTGGTGTTTTTAATAGGTCTTAAGATAAACCATGTGCAAATTCATAAGTCGACACCATTGCTGAGTATTTTCTCCTTAAAACTGCAGTGAACCAAAGACAGTCGCTGTCAAAGTAATCGCTGGTGTTTCTGACATTACATATGACCTTGTAACCAATCAGATCAGCTGAGTGAGTGAGTGGAGGCGGGGCTCATTTGCATATTAATAAAACCACGTATACTAAATGAGGCAAGGGTGTCAAATTACATTCGAGCTATTTTAAAGCATGAAGATTTTTTATTCAAGGATAAAACATTTAAATATGACATTTTGGTGATCAAAATTTGTTTAATGGATACAATTATTGACTTTAAGAAATGGGCTTGAGTATTTTAAATAGTTTTGTTAAAGTCCCCCATGCGGGGAAAATCAAGCTTTTAAATGTTGTTTATGTGTCTATGTGGTGTTTTTAATAAGCTTTAAGACAAACCATGTGTAAATTCATAAGTTGACACCATTGCTGAGTGTTTTCTGAAGCAAAGACAGTCTCAAAAACACGGTTTGAAATCACTGTTGTTTCTGATAATATGCATATATAGATATTATTAAGAATATTAACATTAATTTCACTATCAGATGTCTATGGAAATTTGTTTCCGCCACAGAATGAAAAATAAAAAAAGGTAATTGCGACTTCTCACAATTCTGACTTTTTTCTCACAATTGCGAGTTTGCATCTCGCAATTCTGACTTTATTTCTCAGAATTGCGAGATATAAAGTCAGAATTGCGTGATATAAAGTCGCAATTGCGTGTTATAAAGTCAGAATTGTGAGATATAAACTATTCTGAGGGGGAACAAGTTAGTCCTTTTTCCATTAGAATTGGCCTGATAACTCACAATTGCGAGTTTCTCACAATTCTGAGAAAAGATGACTTGCAATTGTGAGAAAAAAGTCAAAATTGTGAGATAAAAAGTTGCAAATCTGTCTTTTTTTCTCACAATTGCGACTATTTCTCAGAATTGCGACTTTAAATCTTGCAATTGCGACAATTTCTCAGAATTGCAACTTTATATCTCGCAATTGCGACAATTTCTCAGAATTGCGACTTTATATCTCGCAATTGCGACAATTTCTCAGAATTGTGACTATATCGTGCAATTGCGACATTATTTCTCAGAATTGCGACTTTATATCTTGCAATTGTGACTTTATTTCTCAGAATTGCAACTTTATATCTCACAATTGCGACTTTATATCTTGCAATTGCGACAATTTCTCAGAATTGCGACTATATCTTGCAATTGCGATGTGATTGCGACTTTATATCTCGCAATTGCGACAATTTCTCAGAATTGCGAATTTATATCTCGAATTGCGACTTTATTTCTCAGAATTTGTGACTTTATTTCTCAGAATTCAGACTTTATATCTCGCAATTGCGACTTTATTTCTCACAATTCTGACTTCATATCTCGCAATTGTGAGATAAAAAGTCACAATTATTATTATTTTTTTTTATTCAGTGACAGAAACAAGCTTCCATAGATGTCTGAGCAGCTATTATTGCAAAAGCTTCTAATTGTAAAGCCTAAAACTTTTACCAACAAGGACGTACCATAGTAATACTATCCAATTTCTTTAAGTACACTGGAGTACCATTTAAATACTACTGTTTATGAATATGGTATCATTCAGTATAGGCAATATCAAAGTACCAGGGATCCTGCCAGCACCCGTTTTGTAAAAGAGTCAGATTAAAACTACGAAAATAAAGGACACAAAAAAACATGAAAATGAAACGAAAAAGAAAAACATGCTACTTATGTCACACTGAGCCTCCCATCAAGCACGAGCATGTGGTTTCACATCAGCGGTGTGTCTGAATGGAGGACGCGAGACAAAAAGCCCCTCAGAACACACTGAGCCGTCTCCTGCGCTGCTTTGATTCCAGCTTAAGGCACAAGGTGTGTGTGTGTGTGTTAGCTCAGGGCTGTCACTTAGCCATTCCAGCTCTTTCCACACACTCACCTGAATAACGCTCTGAGAGAAAGACACACACTTCAGTGGAATGCTAATGCTCCAGAAATACACACCTCGCTGTGTGTTTTGTGCTTTTGAGACTTGGAGACAAACTGATTTAAGTGGTTTGAGTGGAAAATTTAAGACGGACAAAACAACAAAAACAAAATACCGACTTGTAAATTTTTCAAAATAAAAACGACAGCAACAAACAGCTTGTCATGGACTTAACAAAATTAGTGACGGAAGATTGTAAAGCAACTATAGTGTGCTTGTGATTATTCACAACTACTTTTTTTCAGAATACCATAACAACTGCATAGCAACACACCAAAATAACGCTTTCATTCGCATGCAAACGCAAGCTCATGCGAAAACTTTTGCATTCTTTTGCTTCTCAAAGTTAAAGTTTGGGGATTTACCTGTGAATTCACACGTGTGAGCAATACAACATTGATATGTTACGACATGACCTTGACAGAATGATGTTTTTGCAGTAAAGCTGAGCAGATTGTCCATTTTTGTTCATGTGTCATGATGCAGTTCCTAATACACGTCACCAAAATGTCTGAAAACCAATCTACTTGTTTTACACTTTTAAACACCAGTCTAATGCTATTAAAGGGAGAGTTCACTTTGAAATACATGTTTGCTATGTTTTAGCTTACCTCAAGGGCATCCAAGATGTAGGTGTCTTTGTTTCCGCAGTAGTTCCAGTTTTGATGTTTTTAGGTCAAACCGTTCTTGTCTGTCAGTCATATAATGGAGGTCTATGGTCACCACCTCAAAAAGCATGCACAGAGAAGTCCAAATTAAACATGATTTAATGACTCGTGAATGTAAGTACACATTGATGGCCTAAGACACGAAACGAGCGGTTTGTGTGAGAAAATGAACAGTATTTATATAGTTTTTACCTCTTGTAACCACAGCCACATCCAAGTGATCTGAGGACACTTTGTGGCCACAAGAGGTAAAAACGATATAAATACTGTTCGTTTTCTCACACAAACTGCTCATTGAGTGTCTTAGTCCATCAATGTGTACTTACATTTACGAGTCATTAAATCATGTTTAATTTGGACTTCTCTGTGCATGCTCTTTGAGGTGGTGACCATAGACCTCCATTATATGAACGGTTTGACCTAAAAATATCAAAATTGAAAATACTGTGGAAACAAAGACACCTACATCTTGGATGCCCTTGAGGTAAGCTAAAACATACCAAAAAATAATTTCAAAGTGAACTATGCCTTGATATGAGCTAATAGATTTGCAGCCATTGGCTATTTTTCATCATCTAATTCGATTTCAGAGACAAGCTGTGTGTTTTGTAAGACTAGTTCATGTTTAATCCCTGTTTTGGCCATGAGAGCGAAAACAGGCTTGTGTTGTATGCGAGGCAAATTAAAATGGTTTTGATTGTGATATGCCTCTAATGTCAGCCGCAGTTACATTTCTCATTACGCGGATCGTTTGGTGGGTGGTTTGTTAAGCAGTAAAATGCGTAATGAGGCGTTGTGCGCCGCTGCAGTGTAAATTTGTAAAGTTTTATGATTGATGTCTTTAAAAGACAATCCTGCTCATATGTATGCACACCCACACCATCCCATCATTGATAGGCTGTGGATGAAGCAAAAAAAAAAACTTTCTTCAAATTATCCATCTCTGGCACTGGCACACCAGAAGAGCGATTGAGGAGCGTCGTGATTGAGCGAGTTTGTAGGAATATCTGCTCTAGCCTCAGAAAGCTGTCTGTCAATCCGTGCCAGATAAATACTATCTCTGATCTATTCGCGACTGAATGGCATATGTGCATGTATGGAGAAGTGTTCTGCATGTTGGGAGTTTTTTTTTTTTTTTATCATCCGACACCCCGCGAGGCTGTTGTTCAGAAACCTGCCGTTCAAGCAGGAGATTTCAGCCTGTCTGCAGGCACTTCTCCTTCACAGCTACGGGTCACTATTATTATACGTTTTAGACACTCCAGATGTGCTTTTCAAAGTACTTTCTTCCCTCCAATACAGAAAAGTGTTGAATAAGGTCAACTGGGGAAGCTGTACTATATTTTAAGTTTCCGCTCACTCACTTAAAATTGTTGGGTTAAAATAACCCAACGAATAACCCAATTATGGGGTGGTATAGCAACTTGAATGAATGGAACTTGGAGCAGGCTTCATTCAATAGTTTAAATTTATTTTAAGAGTGCTGGCCTAATATTTAGAGTACATTTATGGAAGAAAGAGGCCGCACTTTGCATAGACAGTTTATTTTACAATCTTGTAAAATAAACTGTCTATGCAAAGTGCGGGCTTTTTCTTTCATATGTGTTATAGCACCTTCCCAACTGTGGGTTATTTTAACCCAATGCATAGTTGGGTTAAGTAACCCAACAGTTGAGTTAAATATTTAACCCAACAGTTGGGTTATTTCTAGAAATTTCCCAACGATTTAAAAAAAAAATGACCCAATATTTTTTTTTCAAATAACCCAACATATTGACCCAATATGTGTAACCCAACAGTTTGGTTAAACAAATAACCCAACGTTTTTTTTTTACTGTACTTTCTCCTTCTTCATACACTCTAGTTGCTTTAACCCGACATTGGGTCAAGTATGGACAGACCCAAACGTTGGGTTAAAAATGTGATTAAAAAATTTACCTCAATGGCTGGGTTTGTCCATATTTGACCCAAAGTTGGGTTAAAACAATCCAGCATTTTTTAGAGTGCATATAATAAATTAATATATATATATAGTCCTTAGAAATAGTCCTTAGAAAGTCCTTAGGTCAAAAGGCCAAATACACCCAACAACCCGAACCCACCTGTGAACTCCAATCTTTGATCGTAACAGAGACCCTTTTCTCTGAATGTGAACAGTGTTATGGTGAGATTGAAGAGGAAGGAATAATGATTTGTGCCCATTTTGGTGTGATTGCAGAATTGAGTGAGAAATCAAGCGAATCACTCCAGCAGCTGTTTCCTCATCATCTGAAACGTCTCCAGAGCCCCCCCGGGTCTCCTCAGGAAATAAAACCATCTAAATGTATCCGTGTTCTTCGGCGTAAATTCAACCAGACAGCGGTGTTAATTAAAAGAAATAACGGCTGAGATTGAATGCAATTGCTGTGAAAGGAAAAGGGAAGTGAGTTTGGAAGACGGACGTCGCATGCGGCGCACAAACGCTCTGTTATGGAGCATGACTGCCACCCTGGAGCTCAATGCCAACATCTAAACAAACATGAGGATCGTGATTAAATACATAATTACACTGACTCTTTGGTGGATCCTGCTTTGAACAAAAAAAAAAAATCTATCTATTATTTAATCTAATTTCGCCGGTTTTCAGTGCAAGAATTTTAAAACAACATAGAAGTATAAAAGATGATTATTTACCTTACATTTATTTCGCTTGGAAGATTATTTTGGTCTTATTTTAAGTATAAGCTTTACTACTTGTATTGATGCTTAGAAAATTAATGAAAATTTTATTGGATGTATTAATCTTGGATTACATTTATAGGCAAATTGTTTTTGACTCATTTTAAGTGTAAATTTACTAAATTTACTTAAAAAAATAAAAAAAATATTCTCTGAAGTCTTACTATATTGTGTGATTTTTAATTGGATATATTTATCTTGCATTACATTTATTTATCTGGGCAAATTGTTTTTGTCTTGTTTTAAGAGTAAAATTTACTAAATTTACTTAAAAAAAACTCAAATGTATTCTCTAAAGTCTTACTATCTTATGCAATTTTTCAAGTATATTTATCATGAATTAAGTTTCTCTTGACAAATAATTTTTATTTTTATTTTAAGTGTAATCTTCTTTAAATGTACTTGTATTTATGTTTAAAACAAGAAAAAGAGTTTTTTTTTTTTTTTTTTTTTTTTTTAAAGTATGCAATCTTATAATGCTTTTTCCTCACAAGTATATTGATTGATTTAAGGATTTTGGTAACACTTACTAAGAACGAACAATCCTTCATCAGCATTTGTAAAACTTTTAGTCACGATTAATCGCGATTAATCACATCCAAAATAAAAGTTTGTGTTTACATATATATGTGTATGCACTGTGTATAATTATTTTGTGTGTGTATATATATATATATATATATATACACACACACACACACACACACACACATGCTTGTATATATTTAAGAAATATTTGTATGTATTTACTGTATATAGATTTATATATAATTTCTATTATATATAAATATTTCATATATAAATAATATTTGTTCTTGAATATACATGCATGTGTGTGTATTTATATAAACAAAATAATTATACACAGTGCACCCACATATATTATGCAAACACAAACTTTTATTTTGGATGCGATTAATCGTTTGACAGCCCTAATTTTAACATTTACAAATACTTTATTAATATCTTGTCAACATTAGTTAATGCACTGTGAACTAACAATGAACAACTGGATTTGCTCATGTTAGTTAATACATTAACTTACAGTATGTTTAATAATTGAACCTTATTGTAAAATGCTACTTTTTAGATTTGAAGCCAAAAATGTTAATATTTTTGCAGTGTGCTACAAAGAGAGAGTCCCGAACAAAAGCAAAGCTGGCCACGCATGCAGTCGTCCATTAAACTGCAACTCCTGCGTTCCAATCAATGAGACCCTGGAGCCATAAACGCCCATCGATCTGTGCCAGGGGCAAAGTGTGGCATTAGCCAACAGGCATTCAGGGGAGCAAGGCTTTCTGGGCATTGTGTGTTTTTGAAAAGGTCACTTTCTATTGTGTATAATCCTTACTTGGCTCTTTACTCCAACAACTAAAGGCAACGACGCCTGGACTTCTGCTTCAACAGCGTTACCTGCTGAGAACCACAACACAACTACAGACAGAGCTGAAAACACAACGCCGTATAGAGGTCAGCAATACAATTCAAAGTCTTTTCTAATAATATAACTCATCTGTTGGGCTGGGTGCTACAGTATGATGATGATGATGATGAATCCTGGATATTACAGCAGCTTTACATACACTAACAAATGAAAAACACAGAGTAAAATTAGGGATCATTTGTTATACTAAGGGCAACTTTTGCTTATGCGTTTTTTAATAAATACGCAATTCATTTTTACACATATTTTATATACGACTTTGAATGCATCACTTCCAATCAGAATTTAAGAAACAGTTTTTCTATTTTGAGTCTTATTAACACTGGTATAATGTGAGACTTATCATTTATTTATTAAAAAATACTTTTTTAATATTGTTTTGCATCCATACAATTTTAGCAATATATGAACACAAATAATAATTTAAAATAAATAATTAAAATAATGCAATTTTTGTGTAACTCTGATATGAAATTAAATTCCGAGATGATGCAATATGTTCGTGACAACTTGAAAATACTCAGAGGTCCTGTATACTTAGAAGTAATGCAATCCAATAGTAGTGTACTTATTTTCTTGGTAACACAATATTGCAGTTTACAAGCAGTCGATGCCCCACGAATGACTGGTCTTAGCGTTTACACGCGAGGATACAGAGAAATAGATATTATCCAATTTTTCTGCTGTTATGTGACCATTCAGCTCAGGAAAAACTCTTTTATTGATGTTGATATATCAGCAGCCATTTCCCAGGACAATTACATAAACCTGCACTGCATAGCCTTTAAAACCCAAAGCTGCAGCAAAAAAATCATGTAGATTAATAACCCTCTGAAGAGCTTTGACTGCGCTAAATTATAAAATGTCTCCATCATGATATGAAAGCTGCTTTTTCATTTCCAAGGCCAGAATCTTTAGGCTCCAAGTTCTCATTTGTAGAGGTTATACTCACACAAAAGAAGAATTAATCTGAGACTTGATTCGTTCGCTTTCAAAAAGGCCAAGTCAAAAAGCATCTTCATACGTAACTTTCTTTATGGAAAGCTTTATTAAAATAGGGTCCAAAATTAAGTCAACAAAGGACAAATTGAAATCATTTATGAAACTACAACGTATGGTTAAAAACAAATTGTGAGAACAATATTATGAACTTCGTTGATGTCAAACGGTAAAAAATAAAATAAAAAAATACAGAAAAAAATTGGTGTAGTATTTACTTTACAACTGATTAAAAAGAAATGGCAAGTGACATTCAATTAAATGTGAAATTTTAAAGGAGAAAGACTGAAATATTTTCTGGTAAAATGCAACCTTTCAGAATACTGCAATGTTACGCCAGTAGGTGGCGACAATTGAGAGAATCATTTATGAGAGAATCATTGAGTCGTTCACTTGAACGATTCATTCAAAACATTGATTCATTCAGGAACAAATCAAGTCAGTGAGTTATTCAATCAAATGATTTGTTCAAAAGCACTGATTCATTCCAGGAACGAATCTAGTGACTCTAGTAAATCTAGTGAATCTAGTGACTCATTAGCAAATCAGTGATTCATCCACTTATTCTTTCAGGAATGAAATAGACACACACACACACACACACACACACACACACACACACACACACACACACATATACATATATTATACACTACACAATCCCAAAAAATAAAATAAAGTTGCTGTATGGATTCAAAAAGTGAAATGCTTAAAGAGTCTATGATTGGGTTATTATTGCAGTGATTATTATGTTGTTGTTGTTGTTGTTAATCATGTTACATGTTTGCCAACAGTTGTAAGTTTTAATTTCTTCAACAACCATGTAGGAATGGCCATCATGGCCATATTCCAGGATGACAATGCCAAGATCCATCAGGCTCAGATTATGAAAGAAATATTGTAGGGAGCATTTCGAATCATTTCACACATGAATCGGCTCCTCTGAGTCCAGATCTTAAACTCACAGAGAGTCTTTGTGATGTGCTGAAGGAGACTTTACAGAGAGCTCGACCAAAAATTGATGCACATCTTAATGGAAATAACATCATGACATTTATTTCCATCAAGAGGTGCTTCGATTAGTTGCAACAAGTGTGTGATGAATTATGTGTTGATTTATTACATGTCTAAAAGTGTAATTCCAACAGTGGAGACATGAATATGTATTTAAAATGGGTCATGTCTGTTTTATGATGAGCGTTCGTGACTCTCCTGTTCGAACTCGTTCATCAAAATGAACAAATCTTTTTTCAAGTCATTTGGTTCATTCAACGAACGAAATGACTCGGGAAAAAGATTTGTTCATTTTGATGAATGAGTTCGAACAGGAGAGTCACGAACGCTCATCACAGAACAGAGCAAGGCAACCATTTGAGCTTATAAAACTTAAACTTTGTTATTTATTTATTAAATGAGCGATCGTTTAGCTTGATAAGACCCTTATTCATCGTCTGGAATCGTTTAAAGCCCTTGTAGTTTTCACTGAAACTGTCTTTTGGACCTTGAACCGTTTGGTTCCCATTGAAGTCCATTATATGAGAAAAATCCTGGAATGTTTTCATCAAAAACCTTAATTTCTTTTCGACTGAAGAAAGAAAGACAAAGACATCTTGTATGACATGCGGATGAGTAAATTAACAGCAAAAGTTTTTTTTTTTTTTTTAAGTGAACTACTCCTTTAAGGCAAATATGAGCACAAGTAATTGCCTTTTAAACACTAACACTAATAACATAAATCCAAAACAACATATTAAGTTAAGTATTAAGAACAAAAAAACAAAAACAAAAAAAAAACTGTTGGTTTGCTTTCAGAGTCACACAAATAGCTGGACATCTCCAATAACATTCATCCGACAGAAATCGATGTAAACAGGGGATTGTGCTTCTCCATCCTCCGTTTCTTCCTGTCTTTGTCAATTGTGTTGTTTTTCTGACCCTCAATTTGCACTGTCAGAAATGTTTCATCATGACCCTTGTTCTGTTCTCTATACTAAACGACTGCTTGCTCTGGGCCTTGGTTTATCGTGGGCTTCCCCAAAGAAGCGAACCGCCGAGTGAATGAGACCCTCCACAGCGTGAGCAAAGGGTGAAAGGTGCCTCTCGGGTGCCAATCATCACAATACGCCGGTCTACAGGAACGACAGACAATCTGCAGCCGCTACACAGGTGTCTTAAACTTCCTACTGTCTCACGTCGCGCGTAATGAGTGTTTCGCTTTCCCAGGGCTAGTGGATCCTGACAGACGTCACCTTTTCAAAGGGGATTGAGCCCAAATAAAATTGTCACGCCACATGAGCGCCACTTCTCTCAGTGAACCGCCATCAAGCAGATATACTAGACACCACACTCGTCCTCTATCGCCGTTTTGAGTTTACGCCCCGATCATACATCTTGCTCTGAGAATTGCGCTCCACATATTGATTCCAAGTCAATTTTATAGTCCAGTGGTCCCGGGGCTCGACTGCCCGGTTCACCCGGTCTCTGTCCGTATTTATGTTTATATTTATGTTACACCCCGACGGAGTCATTTTCACGTGGACAATCACGTTACCAGGGAAACTGATCTTTACGAGAGAGAAAACATCCCTTCCCTAGCCGTCGGTCTCTTCCCGTGGGGTTGAGTGGCTCGCTGGAAATACTTACATATGCATTGAATTCGTGACACAACAATGTTTATTCAAAACGGCAAGCCGGGAGATTTCCGGAGCCAGACAAACATCTTTATGGCATCATTAAGCACCACAAATCTTATTTGGTTTGTGCGTGGCCAACGATTTGTCAAACGACACAATCACCACAAGAGAAATGAGCAAAATATAGTGAAGCAAACTTAAAATGAGTAAAAGTCATCTAGGTCTCTCTTTTACTTTTCATGCACCAGCATGGTTTTTATTTATTGAAAAATGCACTTGCAATGTTCCCTAATTTGCAATTGGCTTTGGATAAAGCATTGTCAAGTTGTCCACGTTTTTATTCAGCTCTGCCCAAACTTGAGACGGCGTTCAAACAACGAAGGACGAAAGAAGGCAACTCACTGACTTGACTATTTATATTGCAGAGGTATTTGCAGAAGCAATATTGATAATCTTTAAAGATAAAATTAGACAAAAGAAACACATTAATATAATAAAGATGTTATTTAAACTAACATTTAAACTATTTTAGTTCATTCTTGGCTAAAAACACTTGGTTCTTTCAAAAATATATGTGCTCATTAACGTATATTTACTTCGTTCAAGTTATAAAGTATTCTCGTGAGTGTATAATATGCCATTGAAAATACATACGGGTAAGGGGTTCTAATGTCGGTCGCCTCCATCTTGAAAGTACTTTAGCCAAAGAGGGACATATCCGTTAATTCAAGCTTACGTTTGAGTTAACACTCATAGACAAGGTCGAACTGGAAGCCAAGTTAATCTTGGACTACATTGGCCACCGTAGGAGTTAAAATGAAAGCAAGAAAGTAATATTCATTCGATGGTCATATACCTTTTCACCGCTAGATGGGGGTCAAAATCACACAGTGTAGCTTTAACGTCTCATTTACCATCACCATATTACCTACAATATAAATCAACTACATCAAAATGCTTTGACAAGAAATAATAAATGTTAACAAACTTGAACACCTTTCCCTCAATTCACACCAAATCCTACAAAATCTTAGCATCAATCAGTACTGTAGCAAACAAACTTGAAAAATCCAACAAATATGCTGAAACACAATACTGATCTCTTACAACTTATAGTTTACGTCAAAAAATAAATAAATTCATGTTCATACCAGTCGCGTTTTTAACTGAATGTGGGTGAAGTCCAGCAAGAGATCTTCTCCAAACTTTTCACCTGCATGTGCCATGTGCTCTCGAGGTGCAACACTTTATTGTTCCCCCTTGGAAACAAACCCTCTCAACAGTTCCCGCCCAGTCACCACACTACACTGCCCTCTACAGGAATTTCTGAGTATGACGGAATTTAAAGTAAAACCTCATTATTTTGACGAAACAAGCATCTAAGTGACTGAATGTGCACTGACATTCAAAAGTTTAGGCTTTTTAATGTTTAATGTTTCTGAAAGTTTGACTGTACGATTGACTGTACAACTAGATTTGACAAAAAAAAAAAAATCGAAGGTAATTTTTTACAGACTGCTATAGAAAGAGGAGCAAATGGATCGAAACAACTGGACTCCAGTCAGCGAAAGGTGGATTTGCACTTATCATTTTTGTGTCAATATGCTGAATTTAGCTGTAAAACCATTCCCATATATTTTGTATTGTTATATATATTAACAACTCAATTAAATATATATCATTGCATATTCTGCATTGGATGTTTTTTAATAAACACTGACCAAAAAAAACAACAACAAAAACTGGACAATATGATGATATATAGGCTATATGTAACACAGATATTAGTGATCAGCCGGATTTAGACCTACCTATATTGTATTTATATAAAGCATTCACAGGCAAATTTGCTTTATATATAGGTCTATATTGCTTTTATTTCCCCGGTGTTGAAATCAGGCAAACATAAATGAATGCATTCCCTCAATAGTTGAATAGTTGTCACGTGTGTTGGCAGAAGATATATTTGAAACATTTCTTATTTTTTACCAACGTTCAAAACAGTTATGCTATTCATTTTTCTTTTTCTTTTTTAGGAAATCATATAACAACTTTTAAAAGATTGTTTGGTGAATAGAAAGTTCAAAACTGAGTCTATTTACAAGACATTTTCTTGTCTAAATAATGTTCTGTCTCAAACGCGGCCGCGTCTGTACGGTAAAGCTATTATTCATGCAACCCAAGGTGGCTTTGCTGCAGATAGTGTTATTGTGTTCCATCATGTCATGAATAGTTTTCTGTTTACTTCTCTATGGTTTCATTCACTCATGCAACTGCAGATGGCCTCGGCGCTCGTGTTCATCATTTGAGATGCTTCAGTGTCATCTGAGGGTCTCTCGGCCCTGGCCCGTCTCTAGATAAAGGCACTCGGGCTCTGGCCTCATCTGGTGTTGTAGCTCCAGATTGTCAAATGAAAAGGGACCTTCACTGCAAACCTAACCAGAGGACTGCAGATATAAAGCACTGTTACAAAGTGAGCTTGGATCTGAGACAGAAAATAAGGTGGGAAATTATATTAGTTTTTACTTTTTTGAGCAATCCAACTGATCTGAAACGGCTATTTCAGGCATCCTATCTATAAAAGAGGAAATCTTGAAATCTTAAAAACTGCTGGCTGAAATCTCAATAAAATAAATAAATATGACATGAACCGTCACATAAATATTGTGTCTAATGCTCAAACAGTGCTGCTTTAAAGGCCATTCCACACCCCGATCCCTAAACCCACCCTTAAACCTACCTAGCTCCACCCCCTGATCCCTAAACCCACTGCTAAACCGACCCAGCTCCACCCCCTGATCCCTAAACCCACCCCTAAACCTACCTAGCTCCACCCCCTGATCCCTAAACCCACCCCTAAACCTACCTAGCTCCACCCCCTGATCCCTAAACCCACTGCTTAACCGACCCAGCTCCACCCCCTGATCCCTAAACCCACCCCTAAACCTACCTAGCTCCACCCCCTGATCCCTAAACCCACCCCTAAACCTACCTAGCTCCACCCCTGATCCCTAAACCCACTGCTTAACCGACCCAGCTCCACCCCTTGATCCCTAAACCCACCCCTAAACCTACCTAGCTCCACCCCCTGATCCCTAAAGCCACCCCTAAACCTACCTAGCTCCACCCCCTGATCCCTAAACCCACCCCTAAACCTACCTAGCTCCACCCCCTGATCCCTAAACCCACCCCTAAACCTACCTAACTCCACCCCTGATCCCTAAACCCACCCCTAAACCTACCTAACTCCACCCCCTGATCCCTAAACCTACCCAACTCCACCCCTCAGATCTGGATCCGACTCCACCCCCTGGATCTTCTGTACTGCAATGAGGTGCTACCGCAATATGCTGGCTGAGGATGCGGAAAACGCAGAAAATCGAACCCGATCCGAATTTTTTTATGACGGACGAAAGTTTCTGAGGCGGTGTGCAAGCGTGATTGACATAATGTGAGATCGCTTTTTTTTTTTTTTACGTCCGAAAACAAGGGCCTTAACACTTCCAAAATGACATTTATTTTCAAAAAATATTCAGCAAAGGTCATGTCTAGACGCTTGGTTGTCATTCCACACCAAACAACAAAGCAGCACACGGAGTTAAGACTCGGGCAATTATTCCCTCTGTCTTGCAGGTCTGGATCAGTCTCCGCACATCTCATCTGCATTCTGTTTGATCCAATTTATAGAGTTGGGCTGAGAGGACAGCGTCTGAAACCAGAATCACAGTGGATTGCTCCACTCCACTTTATCTACTTCAGTTAAATTACTTCGGCATCAGATAGAAAACCTCAGACTCGGAGAGGAATGACAAAAATGAGCAAGAGAAAGAAAGACAGAGAAAATGCTTGGTTTCTGGGAAACAGTATAGCGTCATCCCAATTTAAGGTTATCTGATGCTCTTTCTTTGGTCCGAGCCACCAGGGACCAGATGCAGGAGCTTTTCCTCGCAGTGAGTTCTTCCGATGGCCACTGATTGACGTGGAACGATCAGCAGGGACACGGGATATTTTGGCAGTGATGTCTATCCCTCTTATCGCAACATGCATATGGATGAGAAAGTCTCTTGAGGTTTTATTTTTTTCCCCCTTTCAACAATGAAAGGCACATTAAATATTGAAGATAACAAAACTGAAATCCCATAGAGTGAAACAGATTGTAGAAGTAAGATTGCAGAATTGCTGCATGCAAATGTACTCTTCATGCTGTGGTGGTGGTAGATCTGCCCTTACCTTTATTATGCTTTGACCCTGATATTTTCAATATAATTAATAAAAGATCAAATATAGCAAATCATTTAATTAAAAAATGTCAATAATTTAAATAAATGCATATTATAAAAAAATGCAAATAATTAACATTATAAATATAGAATATTAATAAGCAATTTAGCTATTTTAATGTTGAAATATTTGTAGTCAACAAATTCTGAAAAAAAAAAACCATTATATATATATATATATATATATATATATATATATATATATATTAGGGCTGGGCAATGATTAATCGCAATTAATCGCATCCAAAATAAAAGTTTATAATTATGTATAATTATTATGTATATAAAAATTCACACACGTGCATGTATATATTTAAGAAAAATGTGTTATTAATATATAAAATATTAATATTTATTTTTAAAATAAATTATGTATATATATATATATATACATAATTTATTTAAATATAAATATTAATATTTAATATTTAAGAAATATGTGCATGCATATACTGTATATATACAGTATATGCATGCACACATTTCTTAAATATATACAAGCATGTGTATTTATATATGCAGAATAATTCTACACAATACACACACATATATTATGTAAACACAAACTTTTTTATGCGATTAATCTTGATTAATAATTGCCCAATAATTGCCCATAAATAAAATATATTTATTTATTTATTTATTTATTTTACTTTAACCATTATTATATTTCATCTATAACGGAAAAAAAAATGTTGCATTAATTTTTTTATAATGGCAGTTTAACATCTGTCGACTGATTTTAGATTAGGTCAGAAGTTCATATAAAAATTAAAAAGAGGTTAATTTCAAAAGTACGGCAATTATTTTTACAAGTGCATCATTGGGATCTCTGGGACCCTGAACAGAAAGAAAGTCAAGTTAATTTAACAGAAAACGAAGGTTAATTATGTAATTCAGTGCGGTGTAAAACTCTCTCACACATAAGGTGAACCAAATAAATTAGCATTCCGGATTTGTCCACTGATACTAATGGGATTTTCCAGAGGGCTGGTTTGAGAGAGGACCAGAAGTTAATGAATCAAACAACGAGGTGTTTGTGACTTGACCGAACTCAACCAAGCTTCTCAAGGGCGACTTTGACTGTTTAGAGAAGCATACTAACATACACCTTCTGTATGCGGTATATATATATATATATATATATATATATATATATATATATATACCGTGCACAGGACATATGAATGCATATTGATGCATGCTTTTTAACATCTCTATTTTGAATCCCTATTTGACAAAAGGTACAAAAACGGATTAAAAAACTGTACTTCCATGCTATACGCCCATGCAACCTGAGGAGCTAATGCACGTGATAAATATAGCACTGTAACCTTTTTTAATACCAAGCACAATACGATGGAAGCTTGTAGCCACTGAATAAAGAATAAAAAAAGGGTATTTCTGACTTTTTTTTTGAATTGCAAGTTTATATTTTGTGTACACTCTAAAAATGCTGGGTTGTTTTAACCCAACTTTGGGTCAAATATGGACAAACCCAGCCATTGAGTTACATTTTTAATTACATTTTTAACCCAACGTTTGGGTTTGTCCATATTTGACCCAAAGTTGGGTAAAAACAACCCAGCATTTTTAGAGTGAATCTATTGTGAGAAAGAGTTACGGAAACAAGCTTCGTTCACAGTCCTCAGGCTTGCAGTGAACACAGACACGGAGTGTGTCCTTCTGAGGAAAAGGCACATGAAGAAGAAGTGTTTCTCTCAGCTCTGCTGCCGAGTGTATCTGGAGATCAGGGAGAGATTGTTGGAAACTACAGAGCTAGAAAGAAGAAAAGGTTATGTCAACGCACAGCAGATAACCACGCTCTCTGACAAATTAGATACCTCGAAGTTATAATACCTCACAGAGAAAAACGATCACAAACGAGATTCCCACAATGCACTTTTTCTCCTGGGTTTACACTCTAAAAAAAAATGCTGGGTTGTTTTAACCCAATTTTGGGTCAAATATTGACAAACCCAGCAGTTGGGTTACATTTCTGAATTGCATTTTTAATCCAACATTTGGGTTTGTCCATATTTGACCCAAAATTGGGTTGAAACAACCCAGCATTTTTGGCTTTTGGTGTGATCTGCTTTAGAAAAGCTTTGTTAAGGATTGTGTCCGTCAGTCTGCGAGGGTTCGCGAACAGAAACACGTGTTTGCTCTCTCGCCCCTCTCTCTCTCCGTGCAGAGACTCGTTTATCTCCGCTGTCAGGTAAAGGGCAATGTATGCGAGAAGGTGAAACTTTGTCTCTCGGCCTCACAACTACTTCTTTAATAAGCTTGCCGTCATGAAGACCACACACAACTTTTGTGAAAGTGACGTACAGCAGGCCTCACACACAAACTCTTCATGCACATTTAATCATTTCCTTGACAAATATGAGGAAACAACAGTTGCTGAGCTGTTGTCGACTATGTAGGACATCCTCGTGGTTTACGTCAAACACAGAGTTACGCTGGAGGACCCAATGTCATTCGCAAGAATAGCTAACGAGCCGTTATTAATTTATCAAAACTGTCATATTTTGAAGAATCACACAGTAAATAAGACTGCATGATTTAAAGGGTGGATTCAAAACGACTTTAATCAGCAGCTAATCTGTGACACGGCTAATTACTGTCAGTTCATATGAAATCAAAACAAAAACGTATATGTGTCATGTTAAGAAGCATTAAGAACCTCCTGGCAACCACCTAGCAACGCCCAGACACCTATTACAAACACTCTAGCAACCATTTAGAGGACCTAGCCACAACCAAACTATCCAAAACATAGCAACTTATAATATCGATGTTTTCAATGGTTATTATCAGTAATTAAAAATCAAACTAAATCTAATAAACTACGTTACGAAGCACGAAAATTACTTAATATATACAGTAAACACAAAAACTGTAATAAAATATTGATAAAATAAGCATAAATATATAGCCTTTTTTTTTTAAATAAATAAATACAAAAGTACACTCTAAACAATGCTGGGTTGTTTTAACCCAAATTTGGTGTTAAAAATGTAACCCAAAAGTGTTGGGTTAAAAATGTAATTAGAAAATTTTAACGCAACTTCAACTTTCACTTTCAACAGTAATTTTTTAATTACTTTTTTAACCCAATATTTGACCCAAATTTGGGTTGAAACAACCCAGCGTTTTTTTTAGAGTGTACATGTGCATTACTAAAACGTTAATTCATTTAATTATAATTATAAATATAAATGTTAAATAAAACCTGAAAATGACTGGAAATAAATAAACTAAAATTGAACAAACTTAATGAAATAAAAATAAATTGAACAAATATAATATATATTTTTAAAAAATTAGAAAAGCACATACATTATTAATGTATAAATGATTAATTAATTACATTTTAGTTATTCAATGATTTAATGAACTTAAGGAAAAAATTAAAATGATTATAAATAAATAAACTACACTTTTTACATAAATATAATATTTAAAAAAACATACATTATTAAAATATATATTAATTAATTAAAAATACAAAATAACAATTTTAAATGACTGGAAATAAAAATTAAAAATTAAATAAAAATTAACGAAATAAAGAAAACATATTTTATTTTAATTAATTAATCACTGAATTATTTAAAAAAAATGTAAGATCATTTAAAATATTAATAGAAACTACAATAATATAAATACAAATACTGAACAATAAAATATACGTAAAATCAGTGTACTTTATTTAACATTTCCTCAGGTGTAAAGGCCTCACTGCCAACTTTTGCTTTTCACAAACTGAAAGATGAACTGAAATCATTTCCAGTGATAATTGACAGCATGTCAGCTTGTCTTCATCGTTCAACCTCACACACTCCAATACAGCTCCACATTTAAAGTTACCAAAAGCTGAGTGCAGATGTCTAAATATGAGTTTCCATTGTTTACTGTTCACTGAAACTGAATAACTCCAGGCAATACTCTTATAATTGAACAACACATTTTAGTCTCATTCTGCCGTTAATGAAGTCTGCACGGGAAGAACACACTGCCGTCAGTGCAATGATGTGTACATTATGATAGCCATGGGCACTAACAGCTTTATGAATTTATTCAATGCATTTTGCTTAAATAAAAAGTCCAAACAAACAGGCCTCAAGGAGAAGCTTGGGCTTCGGCGGATGGATGCTGCGAGTTTAGAGGTGATGGCACTATGTTTAACGCTTGATTAACGCCTGAGCTTTTAATTAGAAGATTGCAGTGCTTGTGTGTCGACGGGACACAGAACACATGGATGCTGCAGTTCTTCACTAAGAGGTTATTCATCTCCAATGCCCTCACACTGTTGCTTGAATACATAATGGCATAATCGTCTCCCTGAAAAATGACGCCGCCGTGTTTCTCATTATGATGTAATAGCTGAGCTCACACACAGATCACACGCGTGTACATTTCTGAAATCAGAGATAAATGAACAGGCAGCGTTTCGATCCGCATGTCCATTGATTTTCATCATGGCTCTGAACCTGAATCCTACAGACACACACACTCAAACAATGCTGGGTTGTTTGAACCCAAATAGACAAACCCAAATGTTGGGTTAGAAATGTAATTTCAAATGTTAACCCAACTTCAACTTTCACTTTCAACTGTACATTTTTTATTTCATTTTTAACCCAACATTTGGGTTTGTCCATATTTGACCCAAATTTGGGTTCAAACAACCCAGCATTCAGTGCTGATACTGTACATTCATGCACTGCAAAAAATAAAATAAAAAATATTTTCATGATTTGTAATCACATTTTTTCTTTTGTTAAATCAACTTAAATAATTTATGTGGTTCAGATAACAACATATTTTGAGTTTCTAATGATTAAATCAATCTCCTTCATTGTATTAACTCAATTTTTCCATTTCAATGAAGTTAAAATTTGAAGGCAACCAGGTTACTTACTTTTTTAAGTTAAACCAAAAATATTTGTTTTTTTTAAAAAATATTTGGTTTTTTACAGAACGGATTCATCAAACAGAATCAGGAAATATCATTTACTTCTTATTTTCTAATTTAAAAATTTGAGTTACACGAATACACAAAATATAATTCTTATTAACTTTTAAGAAAAAAACAAACAATCTTGATAAAATTCATCATAAAAAATAAATAAACGTTGCCTCATGCTTGTTTTTAACTTTTTAAAGCTAACATTTTTAATTTGTTTATTAACATTAATATTAATAATAAACATCTCATATATAATCAAAAGATGCTCACAACTTAAAAAGTTAGTTCATTGGAAAAAAATAGATTTTTGAAGTAACTTATCTCAACAAAATATGTATTTTACAATTTGTTTATATATGCAGTACTGTTCTGAATTAGATTACAAATCTGTATATCATTTTTTATTTATTAAATTTTAGTAATAATAGCATTGGTGAAGGGTCTGGACTATAAATACTTTTTGCTCAGGAATAAATAAATGAAATTAAATAATGACATAATATGAAATAATGAAATTAAAAAAGGGATTGGTCCAGTTCTTCTGGAGTTCACAACATTCCTTTGGACTATTTGTATTTTAATATTTAAGAAAACAGCAATACAATCCTCATGTATGAGATCACTGTGGTCACACCAGCTGATAATGCTCTCCACATTTCCTGATCAGAGACATGTCATGTTTCTTTATTTTGGAGGACAGACAGTGGAATAGTTCACGATCCCTGTCTCTGAGTGTGTGTGTGTGTGTGTTGAGTGAAATGAACCCGCTGTTGTAGGTCAGAGTCGATGGGTCACAAGGTCCACGGTTATATATTGAATTTCTATTACTTGAACCTGAGGGAGATGGTAGCGTAGAGCGGTCACACACACACACAAACAAAACCCACACATTAGCACAACTACAGGGTTAGAATCAAGAACTGGTAATTACTTTTTATATAGAGCCTATAAAACACTCCATCGGTTTCCTTTACTGAATCTACAGCTCCACGCAATTTTAAGTTGTGGTTGTGAATGTGAAAGACTAATAATAGACATTAAATAGACAACGCATCTTTCTATTTATTGTTGCACACGCAACATACACACACCACAACCAGTGTAATCCAAATCATAACCGAATGAGTCATATGATCCTGTTCTTTTAAACTTCACCGAATCAGTCCGAGCGCTTCCTGAACGAACATCTGACTCACACACTGACACACAACATTTATTTTGGGTGATGTCAGATTTAGACAATTACGGCAAAAAAGAAAAAAGAAAAAGAAATTGAATTGAAAATATTAACAATTTTTTTTTGAATAAATACAGAATTTTGATGAATAAATATGTGTGTGTGTGTGTGTGTGTGTGTGTGTGTGTGAGTGTGTGTGTGTGTGTGTGTATATATATATATAAAGAGTTAAGTGCCATTTGAAAAATTTGAAATTTTCTTCTAGAATTATAATTTTTATCAAGCTTGAATATTTAAGTTCAGTAATAAATTATAAATATTATTTATAATATTATTTATTATAAATAATTATAAATAATTATATATATATATATATATATATATATATATATATATGTAGTGTATTGAAAATACAAAAATAATCGCTGCTGGAATCTGAGTCGGAAGCAGAGTCATTTCCATCTTGACTCACACTACACACACAAAAACTGCGGTCCACTCCACAAGACTTGTCCAACACACAACAAACACTCTTTTCCTCCACCTCTTTTCCTCTCATTCTTTCATCGACACAGTCAGAGCACCAGTTAATCTGGATCCACATCCGTGCGGATCGATCGAGGCTCACATCACCTGTGGCTTCATTTGGCCTTGTGTAACAGCTTTAAAGCTGCTCTAAATCAAACACAACCACACTCACACGCGCACACACACGCACACACTCTCACAAACGCACGTCTAGATCAAAATGTAACCTAATGGCTGGGTTTGTCCATATTTTACCCAAAATTCGGTTAAAATGGCTGGGTTGTCCATATTTTACCCAAAATTGGGTTAAAATGGCTAGGTTTGTCCATATTTTTCCCAGAATTGGAGTAAAATGGCTGGGTTTGTCCATAGTTTACCAAGAATTGGGTTAAAATGGCTGGGTTGTCCATATTTTACCCAAAATTGGGTTAAAATGTCTGGGTTTGTCCATATTTGACCCAGAATTGGGTTAAAATGGCTGGGTTTGTCCATATTTTACCCAAAATTTGGTTAAAATGGCTGGGTTTGTCCATATTTGATCCAGAATTGGGTTAAAATGGCTGGGTTTGTCCATAGTTTACCAAGAATTGGGTTAAAATGGCTGGGTTGTCCATATTTTACCCAAAATTGGGTTAAAATGTCTGGGTTTGTCCATATTTGACCCAGAATTGGGTTAAAATGGCTGGGTTTGTCCATATTTTACCCAAAATTTGGTTAAAATGGCTAGGTTTGTCCATATTTTACCCAGAATTGGTTTAAAATGGCTAGGTTTGTCCATATTTTACCCAGAATTGGAGTAAAATGGCTGGGTTTGTCCATAGTTTACCAAGAATTGGGTTAAAATGGCTGGGTTGTCCATATTTTACCCAAAATTGGGTAAAAATGTCTGGGTTTGTCCATATTTGACCCAGAATTGGGTTAAAATGGCTGGGTTTGTCCATATTTTACCCAAAATTTGGTTAAAATGGCTGGGTTTGTCCATATTTGATCCAGAATTGGGTTAAAATGGCTGGGTTTGTCCATATTTTACCCAAAATTGAGTTAAAATGGCTGGGTTTGTCCATATTTTACCCAGAATTGGGTTAAAATGGCTGGGTTTGTCCATATTTTACCCAAAATTTGGTTAAAATGGCTGGGTTTTTCCATATTTTACCCAAAATTGGGTTAAAATGGCTGGGTTTTTCCATATTTGACCCTGAATTGGGTTAAAATGGCTGGGTTTGTCCATATTTGACCCAGAATTGGGTTAAAATGGCTGGGTTTGTCCATATTTTACCCAGAATTGGGTTAAAATGGCTGGGTTTGTCCATATTTTACCCAGAATTGGGTTAAAATGGCTGGGTTTGTCCATATTCTACCCAAAATTGAGTTAAAATGGCTGGGTTACCCAGAATTGGATTAAAATGGCTGGGTTTGTCCATATTTTACCCAAAATTTAGCTACAATGGCTGGCTTTGTCCATATTTTACCCAAATTTCGGTTAAAATGGCTGGGTATGTTTAGTGTATGTTTATAGAATGAGCTTTTTATGAAGTTATCACAGAACTGATTTGCATGTAACGACACTGCTTGTAATTTAAATCATTTATCATGTTGCAGAACTGCTGACTAAAGGCCTTTTTTTACTTTCCATTTGACGCAATAAAGTGTTCACTTAAACCCGTGTTCATTTAGTCGTCTCTCACACAGAGGTGATGCAGTGTTTTACCGCAGTATCAGTACCTGACTTTCCCATCTGCTTTTCTGCATGCCAGCAGATGGTATTTATGAAGTATTTCGCAGAATAAAACGCTCGCACCAAAATATGCAATTAATGTCCGTGTTCAGCAGAGTGCTCGGTGTGCTGCGCATCTTTAATAGTGCGATAATTGATGAGCTACTGTGCGTTTTGCTTAGCCTTCATCAGTATGGCCCCTACAGTAAGTGTTTAAGGACAAACTCTGCTGCGATTTGCCCTCGGACACTATGTCTCCATGTCAAACTAAGATTTAACGCAGACATTCCTGGTCTGGGAACGAGAAACATGAGGTCACGTCTGTTGAACGTCCAACCATCTACACACACTGACGTGTGAGGGCTTGCACGGTTACGCGAAACCATGTGAATGCAGCCCGATTTACTTGACCTTAAACATTTCCCATTTGGAGACCCTCTCAGAATAACCTTAGGCTGTGTTGTTTTTGAAGAAAGTCTCTCCTGTCAATGAATGTTTGTGAATCATCTGTGCTGATAAAACCCTAAAAACGCACTTGTGCTGCCTTGCGTAACTAGTCTTCTGTTTGGTCCGATAATAATGCCTGTTTTAATGCATCATTTGGAGTGAACATGTTGAATGCACACACACAGAGAGAGAGAGAGAGAGAGAGAGAGAGAGAGAGAGAGAGAGAGAGAGAGAGAGAGAGAGAGAGAGAGAGAGAGAGAGAGAGAGATCATGAAATGAACACAGCTCCCCCATCTGCCCAAGACTCAGCACTGCAACAAAACATTAACAAATGAGTTACAGTACAAGCAATAGGGTCTGCACACACACACACACACACACACACACACACACACACGCACACGCGCACACACACACACACACACACACACGCACACACACACACACACACACACACACACACACACACACAATTCTATATCTATTCTCAAACTTTTGGACTCCATTATACACCAAAATATAGGATATACACCACATTTCAAATGTTTATCTTTTTCTCAAGAAACTAGTACTTTCATTCTACAGGTACATTAAATTGATCAAAAATAAAAAAGTAAAGAAAAGACTGTTGCAAAAGATTTCTATTTCAAGTAAATGTTGTTCTTTTGAACTTTCTATTCATCAAAGAATCCTGAAAAAAAGAATGTAACACGGAAATATTATAAGCACAATAGCTTTCAATATTGATAACAATAAATGCTCTGGAGTAATGATGCTGAAAATGACATTAAATTACATTTTTAAAATATAATCAAATAGAAAACAGTTATTTTAAATTCTATTAAAATTTCACAATATTCCTGTATTTACTGTATTGTTGATTAAATACATGGTGATTAAGAGAGACATCTTTCAAAAAAACAAACCATTCAAAAATCTTAATATCACCACAAATCTGTTTATAGTTTTGAATGTCTAAAAATAAAAGTATATCTGCTTTAATTTACATAAAATGTACCCAATTTACCCAAAAACATGCACAAGGGTTTAGTCTTTATTTTATGTCACTGCCAGGCAGAAAGGTGACAGATGATTAACTGGATAAACTTTGCATTCAACTAGTGTATTGCATTGGCTCACTTCACCAGTTAAAAGAATCATTAGCGCCCTCTAGTGTCAAACATCTACTAATAAAAAAGCACAATATGTTTTCAAATGTTAGTTGCCAAGAATAAACTGCAAATATGTGACTACTATGAGGCCTGGGAAAGGTTCCCAGCGTCCCACACACACACGCCCTGAGGAAACGGGAGCTCAGGGAGCCGAGGGAGAGCCGGGCACTGGTGTGCGGTGTCTGGGAGCACGAGGCATTAATCCTGGAAGTGGATGCGGTCGCCCACATGCTCGCTGTAATCATTTATGCTAAACAGACTGAAGAGGAGAAATGGGACGGCGTAGCAGAGGTCACTCGTTAACAATGCCTTTTGTGTTACAAAATAAAGCCTTCAAAACATCAAGTAAAGGGTTATGTGTGCTCATTCTTTATTTATGGGGAGTGATTTTAGAAGCCTTAAAGGGATAGTTCACTCAAAATGAATGAAAATAATCTACAGTTTAGACTCAAGTGAACAATTTAATTTAATCTTTTTTTTTCTATTTAACCACAAAAAAAAGAGAAAACTTTGGGTGAACTATTCATTATGCTATTTTATGTTCTTTATCTATGTTCAGTTTGAGGTACGAGAGGCAATTGACAACTCAAGACATTACAAACACTCTTGTTTTAACCCAACGTTGGGTCAAATATGGACCCAAATGTTGGGTTAAAAAATTTAATTTTTAATTTTAACCCAACTTCAACTTTCACTTAATTGCATTTTAACCCAACAATTGGGTTTGTCCATAATTGACCCAAATTTGGGTTGAAACAACCCAGTATTTCTTAGAGTGAATAAATAAATAGTATTGATTATCATGTTGATCCTTAGTGTCTTCTTTGGAGTAGATATTATTAAAAAAATATCTTACAGTACATCAGACAAACATATGATAATATGTCTTTTTGATGGTCTAGAAGTACAGCACTGCCAAATGTTTTTGTCTAAAAATGCTGGGTTGTTTCAAGCAAATATTTGGGTCAAATATGCACAAACCCAAATCTTGGGTTAAAAATGTAATTTCCGATTTTAACCCAACTTCAACTTTCAACTGCAATTTTTTAAATTACTTTTTTAACCTAACATTTGGGGTTTTGCCATATTTGACCCAAATTTAGGTTGAACATGGGTAGTTTTTTTTTTTTTTTTTTTAATAAAGTAGGTGGATAAAATGGATCAGAATGTAATAAATAAATTTAAAAAAATTCTTTGAGAACAAAAGTAGACAGCGATGAGAGGTGCTATAAGCTGAACATGGTCAGATGAGTTGATGAAAGAACTTCACACACACAGATATGTCAGTATGATTTCATTTCTGCTCTTCACAATAACCCTGAATCTCCCCGAGCGACGCTCACAGGGGCTCTGAAATCTTCCTGAAGCACCTTGATATTCCTTACAGGGGGATATATGTGTATATCACCACAGGAAATTCAATTTCAGCTTCTGGGGCGAAATGAAACATCACTGAGAGTGAAGCCGAAGTAAAGTGACTGACGTGTGGACTGTCGGCGGAAGTTTCCGGAAGAATGAATTCTCGTCTTCTTTTCATCCAGTCCGCCAGGCTGGAGAGTTTACCGCAGTCTTGTCACCTTGGCGGTGCGGTTAAAATAGTGAATATGTCCATCAAAGTAGTCAGGGTCGATGCAGAACTTGTTTGGATGGTTTTTAAACCAAACTGATTCAATGAGACATGTATTTATTACATGTAAACGTGCAGAGACAGATGACCTGCTGCCACCGCACCAACTGAAGAGCCAAATGTGTTTCGGATTCACATCGATCGCAAGGTCATGCGGCTTGTTAGCCTAATATATGAATCAAGCAGTTTGAAAAAAATAATGTAATGGCCTAATTTATAAATAACTATAAATAAACATCTGGAGGGAGTGAAACGATTGCAGAGAATGGATGGGAAGGGTGATTGCCGCACCGAGTGTAATCATCATGAATAAAACATGGAGGAACTCTGGTGATCTTGTTGATTTTGTGTGTGTATGAGTGCTTGTGGATCGTCTGGGCAGGAATTGAAATTTCGCTCATCAAACACGAACGTCTTCAGCGGCAAACAAGCCACAAACAAACACCCCGAGACTCTAAATCCAGCGTTATCATTTAGCACTGCTAACGTGGAACAATTCGACAGAAGTCGACGTTAAGAATACAAATCTTAAGGTATATAACCATTCAGATTTCAATTACAAATTTTGCTTAATGAATTTGGTGGGTGGGTGGTTGGTTGGGTGGATGGATGAATGGGAGGGTGGATGGACAAATGGGTGGCTGGATGGATGGATGTGCAGGTGGGTGGATGGGAGGGTGGATGGATGGATGGGAGGATGGGTGGATGGGTGGATGGATGGGTGGGTGGATGGATGGGTGGATGGATGGATGGGTGGGTGGTTGGGTGGGTGGATGGGTGGGTGGATGGATGGATGGGTGGATGGATGGGTGGATGGATGGATGGGTGGATGGATGGGTGGGTGGGTGGATGGGTGGGTGGGTGGTTGGGTGGGTGGGTGGGTGGGTAGGTGGATGGATGGATGGGTGGATGGGTGGATGGATGGATGGGTGGATGGATGGGTGGATGGATGGATGGGTGGATGGATGGATGGGTGGGTGGTTGGGTGGGTGGATGGATGGATGGGTGGATGGATGGGTGGGTGGGTGGGTGGGTGGGTGGGTGGATGGATGGATGGGTGGATGGATGGATGGATGGGTGGGTGGGTGGATGGATGGGTGGATGGATGGATGGGTGGATGGATGGGTGGATGGATGGATGGGTGGATGGATGGATGGGTGGATGGATGGGTGGATGGATGGGTGGATGGGTGGGTAGGTGGATGGGTGGATGGGTGGATGGGTGGATGGATGGGTGGGTGGATGGATGGGTGGATGGATGGATGGGTGGATGGATGGGTGGATGGGTGGATGGGTGGATGGGTGGGTGGGTGGGTGGATGGATGGGTGGGTGGGTGGGTGGGTGGGTGGATGGATGGGTGGGTGGATGGATGGATGGATGGGTGGATGGATGGATGGATGGATGGGTGGGTAGGTTGGGTGGATGGATGGGTGGATGGATGGATGGATGGGTGGATGGATGGATGGGTGGATGGGTGGATGGATGGATGGATGGATGGGTGGGTGGATGGATGGATGGGTGGGTGGGTAGGTGGATGGATGGATGGGTGGATGGGTGGGTGGATGGGTGGATGGATGGATGGATGGATGGATGGATGGATGGATGGATGGGTGGATGGGTGGATGGATGGGTGGATGGATGGATGGATGGATGGGTGGGTGGGTGGATGGATGGATGGGGGGATGGGTGGGTGGATGGATGGATGGGTGGATGGATGGGTGGGTAGATGGATGGATAGGTGGGTGGATGGATGGATGGGTGGGTGGGTGGGTGGGTGGATGGATGGATGGATGGATGGATGGGTGGATGGATGGGTGGATGGATGGATGGATGGATGGATGGGTGGATGGGTGGGTGGATGGGTGGGTGGATGGGTGGATGGATGGATGGATGGATGGATGGATGGATGGATGGGTGGGTGGGTGGGTGGATGGACGAATGGGTGGATGGATGGATGGGTGGGTGGGTGGGTGGATGGACGAATGGGTGGGTGGGTGGGTGGATGGATGGACAAATGGGTGGCTGGGTGGATGGATGGATGGATGGATGGACAAATGGGTGGCTGGATGGATGGACAAATGGGTGGCTTGATGGATGGATGGATGGATGGATGGACAAATGGGTGGCTGGATGGATAGATGGATGGGTGGACGAATGGGTGGATGGATGGATGGATCCTGTACAATGAGATCAATATTGAAGGGATAAGGACAGTTCACCAAAAAAAAAAAAAAAATCGTTAGTGTTTCGAACAAGAAAGCAAGCCTTAAAAGTCTGGAAAAAGAAGTGCCGTAAGCAAATGTTTGTGTATTTGACCAGCATAAAAGAGAAAACTTACAGCAAAGCCTGTGATTCTCTTTGGTCACATAAATTATAATCACAACAAGCATATAGTATAAAATATAACAAGACAACAAACAAAATCCATATCATACATGACCCCAGTTTTGTCCCATATGAATCTCTGTCATAAATAAAAGAGCAAAACTCAGCCCTTCGGTTTTCATGACGGCCCTGATGAGTGAGCTTTCCTTAAATACCATTAAGGTCACACACGTTCGCCTCTCCTCCTGTGTCCGCTCTAATTTATCAAAGCTACAGCGTCGTCGATCTTAATGGCCGGTGTCCGTTTGGCCCTCGCTCTCGGACATGCCCTTTCAGTGACCAGGGCCCAAGCCGCTACTTTTAGGTCTGAATGGCCTTGGTAAATCAGTCTGTCGCTCTCCGTCCTGTTTTATTTGTCCTTTTTATCCCTCTCTCCTGGCAGATGTGGGGCCTGGGGGTGGCTGGTTATTTATCACCGCTACCTCTGGAGCCGGAGGTATACGATGGAGGATGGGACTGCCATACATAAGTAGACCGCTGTGACAAAGTCAGTCTGGAGTGAGACAAGTGGGCCATCTATCGCAGTAAAACAAAGATCCCCGTGTTCCTCCATAGTCTTAAAGAGGCCGTATTAATCAGAGAGAGCTCTGAGGACTGATATAACATCTTTAAGACAAAGACACAGAGGTTTAACGTGTTCGAGACTGGCCTCTGTTTGAGAGAATATTACAATGACCTGATTCAATTTGGATTTCATTACTCATTAAAAAAACGTACTATGGTAAAAACATGGAATGGTATCATTCAATGGTATTTACTTCAATGAACACCATAGCATGTCCAAAAATACATGACTTTTTGGTTAAAAGGCTCTTCAAACTCTTAATTTTCTTCTCTATTTTCCACGGCCTTCATCATTTATTACAGTAAACTATTAACACGATCGACAAACTAAAACAGTAATGGTTAATTTAAATGTTTTACAGTACTTATTATATTTTGCATTAAATACCGTTTAGTATCACTTTTAAAAGCAACTATTTGAGCTTATAAAACTTAAACTTTGTCTTTTTTTTTTAAATGAGCGATTGTTTCGCTTGATAAGACCCTTATTCATCGTCTGGAATCGCTTAAAGCCCTTTGAACAGTTTGCACTGAAACTGTCTTTTGGACCTTGAACCGTTTGGTTCCCATTGAAGTCCATTATATGGAGAAAAATCCTGGAATGTTTTCATCAAAAACCTTAATTTCTTTTCCACTGAAGAAAGAATGACATGGACATCTTGGATGACATGAGTAAATTATCAGCAAATTTTTTTTTTTTTTTTTTTTTTTTTTTATCATTTATTTTTTTTTTTTCAGGTAATATTTAAGCTAGTCGACTCCATTTTGGTACTGTACTGTTATTTGAAACATAATTTATCATTAAATGTATATAAAATTTAACGAGTGCAACCTTAGCCAACTTATGCAAAATCAGTTTGCAAAAAGCATCAAACTTATTTATTCATAAATATGCAAATAATGATTACTTTGCAAATGTAAGTGGTTGCAAAATGTCCAATACACTGTAAGCTCGATTGATCAATACCAAATTGCATGTTCCTCTGTGTCCACTAGAGGCCGCCGGTAATTACGGTCCGTCCTGTCAGCGTTTACAACCCGTCCTCTTGAAAAACGGGCCCACCTGACATCTGGCGGATGACAGTCGGGAGGAAACACCACCGGGGATGAATTTATGGGAGTGTTGTGGCGATGACAGGCCAGGTGAGATAGGAGCAGTGAGGAGATGGATTGGATTTTTCCCCAGTGTTTGGAGGAGAGGAGGATCTACTAACAGCTGGCCAGTCACTTATAAAGCTGTTTATGGTGAGCGGGACAAATGCCAACACAGACCACCACTATACAAAATCATTAATTACACAGGCGCAAACCCTCACACCAGAGGACACATCTGTCCATGACGAGTGGCCACACACACACTTTTCCAGAAAGTGATCTGTTTATATAAAGCAACCCAGGATTTCCCAAAAGCCCCTCGGGACCCCAAAAGAAATGCCAATGGTGAAATTATTTAAATAAAACTAAAAAAAATTGTTTATATTATTTTATTATTCATTGTTGTTATTGGTTAAGTGCAATGCAGCATATCTCGACAAAAGAGGAAATCACTGCAGATAGATATATAGATAGATAGATAGATGGATAGATGGATAGATGGATGGATGGATGGATGGATGGATGGATGGATGGATGGATGGATGGATGGATGGATGGATGGATGGATGGATGGATGGATAGATGGATAGATGGATAGATGGATAGATGGATAGATGGATAGATGGATAGATAGATAGATAGATAGATAGATAGATAGATAGATAGATAGATAGATAGATAGATAGATAGATAGATAGATTTGTACCCTTTGTCAACTTCAGCTCCGTTCCAGCAGGCCAGTCCGTCTCCAGAGCCCAGATCGCTCACACACAGCAGGTCCGCCAGGCCACCGTAGAACGTGCGGTACAGACGCAGGCTGCTGAGGAAGTCTCTGGAGACACAGAGATGAGTTTATTTCATTGTCTGTCCAGTAGATGGCAGACTAACACAGGCGTTTAATGTTCTGCTTCAAGAGAGACAACAATCCAGTGAGCAATTCTTATGCAGTGTCTATCAACAACACTAAACAAATCAATTCACTGTCTTAGACCTATATTTTCATTTATATTTGAATATCATGTATCCCATTGGTATACATTAAACATTGATACATCCCCTTACATCTTACCCCTTACTATACATCCCCTTAAACATTGATGTTATTATTCAGACTTTTCTTATCAAAATATTGCACAGAATATTAATTATTTAAAATATTATATTAATATATAAAGTATTTTTATACGTTATATATGAACAAAGTCCAAATTATATTGTATTTATTTTATAAATTATATTTTTCTCTGGGTTTAAAAAAACTAATTGCATAATATTATATATATATATATATATATATATATATATATATATATATATATAAATATATAAAATATGTATATATATATATATATATATATATATATATATATATATAAACATGCTTTCAAAAATACTACTATACACAATAATAATTAATCAAAAAATATATATTATTATATTTTAATAATATATTATTATAAAATATGATTATTCATCATCCATCTACAAAGCCCAATTTATGTATATGGTAAGATATATCTATATTTATACAGGAGATTAATAGTATTAAGATGTGTTTGGAAATTGTAAAAAAAAAAATAATAAAAAATGTTAATGTTATTATTCAGACTTTTTTCAAAATATTGCACAGAATATCAATTATTTAAAATATTATATTAATAAATAAAATATTTTTTACATTATATATGTATAGAGACCAATTCTATTGTATTTATTTTATAAAATATATTTTTCTCTGGGTTTAAAAAAACAAATTGCATAATATTTTATATTAATTATATATATATATATATATATATATATATATATATATATATATATATTAAAACATGTTTTCAAAAATACTACTATACAAAATAATAATTAATCAAAAAATATATTATATTATAATGATATATTATTATAAAATATCATTATTCATCATGTATGCACAAAGTCCAAATTATATGGTGTGATATATTTATGGTAGACTAATAGTATTAAGATGTTTTTGGAAATAGTACAAAAAACCCGATTGACTATGTCCGCTTGCTTTGACTGTGTATGAGTGTATAGAGTGTGTTGATGAGGTGCCAGACTCACTTCCTCCAGTTGCTGAGTGTGTTCTCTGAGTTCCTGGCCGCTGCTTTCAGAGGAATGGAGTCTCTGTTGTGCTGAACGCGGCTGACCTGCTCCGTCTGTCTGCTGGGGTGACCACACACATCGTGCACCTGCAGAGGTCACACACACACCATCACGGTTACGAACATATCCACCGGCGTGTCCATTATAGGTCTTTAACCATGGCTAAAGCTCAGAGCTGGCGACAGTCTGCAGGTCAGTGTTGATGTGTGTGTAGAATCATGATCAGCCACTAGGTGATGCTGTTTTTTAACAGGCCTCTGAAAGACGGTTTCTCTAATGATGACTGTAAAAGAGAGCATTTCTACGGAAGCCCTGAACCGCAACCTAAAAAAAAAAAAAAGTCAGTAAAAAAAAAAAAAAATCTTAAAAAAAAAAAATCTGTAAAAAAAAAAAAAAAAAATCTGTAAAAAAAAAATCTGTAAAAAAAATAAAAAAATCTAGCATTTCGAGATTAAAGTCGAAATGTTTCGAGATTAAAGTCGGAATGTTTCGAGATTAAAGTCGAAATGTTTCGAGATTAAAGTCGAAATGTTTCGAGATTAAAGTCGAAATGTTTCGAGATTAAAGTCGAAATATTGTGCATTCATAACAGTGCGCGTCCACTGGCTCAGAGCGCGCGCGTGTGTGTGTGAAGTTGAACTGCCATGGATAAACCCAAAATAGTAGCTTTTCGGTCTCCTTTGATGAAACAAAACACACACACACACACACACAGTGTGTGAAACTCGCTATTGGCCATTATGAATGCCTGTGTGTGCGGCAATGTGAGACAATGGAAAGCACACACGCGCAGCTTCTACGCGATAGCGAGTTTCACTCTATGTGTGTGTGTGTGTGTTTTGTTTCATCAAAGGAAATTCAACAGGTGCCAATCTACCAGCATTAGGCTACCATTATAGGACGTTATAAAATATACTGCGCCGGAATAGACTTTAGCCTATAGGAAAACCAACACGGAAAACACTTTTCAGACTGGATGGAGAAATCCAGCTTTATGAATGAATGAATGAATGAATGAATAGGGCATTTATAGCGCTTTCATATATGCCTACACATCCGGCCAAATGATTGGATACAGAATGATGCACTTAAAATGTATCCAGAGCGTATTTACGGGGAAGAGGAGACCGAACAGTTAGCCTACTGTTGTGTTCTCGACCCAGATAGTGTTGACTAGACGAGCACGAAAACACCTCAGTAGCACGTGTGACGTGTGTAGAATTTTGTTGAAAGCCCAGATAAAAGTAAAAAGCTACTATTTTGTGTTTATCCATGGCAGTTCGACTTTACACACACGCGCGCGCGCTCTGAGCCAGTGGACGCGCACTGCACAATGTTTCGACTTTAATCTCGAAACATTTCGACTTTAATCTCGAAACATTTCGACTTTAATCTCGAAACATTCCGACTTTAATCTCGAAACATTTCGACTTTAATCTCGAAACATTTCGACTTTAATCTCGAAATGCTAGATTTTTTTTTTTTTTTACAGATTTTTTTTTTTTTTTTTAAGATTTTTTTTTTTTTTTAAGATTTTTTTTTTTTACTGACTTTTTTTTTTTTTTTTTAGGTTGCGGTTCAGGGCTTCCGTACATTTCTTTCTACAGGACTTTGGATTTTGAAAAGGACAAGCGTGACTCAGTCAGTCTGTAGTCTGGGCATCAGATGGCACACTCATCAATTGTTCACAGATTCACAGTCTGGTTGTCAGATCTGTATTCTGCCTCTTCTGATGCCAAGCTGCAAACTACCAGATCCAATCAGACGGTCTAGTTTTCAGGAGACGAGGTGTGCAGAAAGTTGTGTTTACAGAATGTTGCTCATTCAGAGTCAAAAATGTATTAAATTAAATTGTATAATAAATAATAAATGTCTTTGTATATATAATGATAATTATAAATGCATTATATATGCAAATACCAATTTATACAGTATTTATTTTATAAAAATAATGAGTAGATTAAAAAAATATGATTCACTTTTAAATATTACAATATTAATTCATTATATATAACTATTATTAATTAAAAAATTAATATTTAAAAAAATGTTTACATGTCAGGTGAATTGTGAATCATGTTAAAAATTTTCAGATTTATGCCGGAATTTTTTTTTTTTTTTTTGACACATGAAGAAAATATTACAATACTAAATTATATATAACGATTTTTTTGAATGTATATACATTCAAAAAAATCGTTATATATAATTTAAAAAATCTTTATATATAAATTGTATATATATAATTTGTATATATATATATATACAAAATCACAAAGTCACAAAATCTGACTCTACTGAGATGAAGGGAACCTTTTTTTTTGTTAAGTAAAGGTCAATTGGGGTCGTATAGACTCCATAACCCGATTGAGGGCTACACAGCGTCATATTTGCATTCAAAATATCATTATTGAGCGAAAGACAATGACAGTTCATAAACATGCATAAACCATACTTCATATTCAATACATATGTCATGTCATGATTATGAAGGTGTCATGTCAGTCAAATGAGATGAATAACATTTCATTTCTCACATATTTAGCCATGTGTTAATACATAAAAACATGTCTTTAATTGAATTTCCAGAAAAAAATAACTATATTATGGTATGTAGGCATATGTAATTACTCGGACAGTATGACCAAAATATTATATCACAGTATAACACAATGTGAGACTAATTGTGTTTTATGAAGATCCTCATTCCTCCAGAACTATGCTTCAGACTTAAATGAACCAGGTCATATCGGGTGTTTTTATTGGTCTAGCCCCTCACTGACCCAAACCAATGACAACACAGTATTAGAGACTTGATTCTGATCCACACCCTGACCCCTGCAGATCAAGTGACACCCAATAGCTGACAAAGTCATGCGGTTTAAAGGCTTATTTCTACTTGCAGACACACATACTGTCTGCAAACATTACAACACGATCTGAAAACATGCGTACTGGATCCCACAGAAGCCCACTATGGTTTCTGGCTAACTCAATTTGCATGTGTCCAGAACAGATGAGCGCGGTCGGCCGAGTCTCGCCAGCTGCCCACACCGAGGGTATTTTGAGAACGCTCTGGGCTCGCTGGCAGCATCATGGCATGTGTGTGCGTGTGTGTGTGTGTGAGCAACTGATGTCCAGGCCGTACCGCATTCCACGCCGTCCGAGCTGTAGTTACACCACGGCTTTTAAGACACTGCTTGAGGCATGAAAATTGCAGGAATGCAAAGGCCAGTGTTTAGGTTTAGTTTTTACCTAATTGTGAATGCAAGTTATTTGGACAGGCCACAGCCATAAAAGTAAATGAACATTGAGTCTTCAGGACTACATTAAATAGAGGGAATGTATTGACGTCACTTTCAACCCCCTCTCAACCTGAGTGAGTGGCAAAAGATCTGCAGCGTTACTGGATTTAATAGGGGAAACTGACAAAATGCGACTAAAACGAACAATTTTATCAATTTAAACTAATGTTGGCAATTTAAAACTTACTAAAGATCCAGTGATGCATGGATATTGACATGCAGCCAGGAATCGTGTTGCCTGACATTTATGTTTGCCTGATTTCGACAGCATGGAAATAAAAGCAATATAGACCTAAACATAAAGCAAATTTGCCTTAAATACAATATAGGTAGGTCTAAATCACTTATATCAGTGTTATATATAGCCTATATATCGTCCAGCCCTAAAACGTCATAGTTTTTTTGGTCAGTGTTTATTTAAAAACATCCAATAATGCAGATTCAGAATATGTAATGATAAATATTTAATTGATGAGTTGTTAATATATATAACAATACAAAATATTTGGGTATGGTTTTACAGCTAAATTCAGCATATTGACACAAAATGATAACTGCAAATCCACCTTTCGCTGACTGGAGTCCAGTTGTTTCGATACATTTGCTCTTCTTTCTATAGCAGTCTGTAAAAATATACCTGTTATTTTTTTGTCAAATTGAGTTGTACAGTCAATCTCTTTCCCACTTTATATGTGTTGTGTTTGTTTTTCGCGGCATTCACGGTGAAAACAAATACAGCCGCTCAGTGTTTTTGCCACTCACTGTGAGAAACTGCAGGCCGACGGTGACGTCACGCGCATACCCTCTATACAAAATCTTACATGTCTCATGCTGCCATCAAGTCGCTGTATATCAAGTCATTATATTTTTCTGTGAAAAACTGAAAAATATAACTGGCAAATGCATCAATTTATTCCAGTCAAAATTAATAGGGTTTTTTCTGATGACTTTATGTATTTTTCTTGAACGTTGGGTGCGTTTATGCCCTGTTCTCACATATATATATATATATATACATTTTATGAAGAACATGTCAAACTACACTTTTTATCATTTTTTTACGATACTTTTCAGTTGAATTATAAATAGATTTAATAAAGTTACTCGTCCCAAAAACATTTAACTTATGAAATATATATTTTAAGAATATAAATGATAAGATATTTAAAATTAAGATGATCAAAACAAAGGTGAAAGATTAAATAATAACTACATCATCTTGTTATGTTTGTCCTCCAAAAGATTCCCTTCATCTCAGTGGAAAGATTTTGTGACTTTTCATACATTATCTGTCTATACACACAAAACTGGGCTTGATTCGGTTGTTCTGAAGATATGTAAAAAAAAAAATGTTTACACTTCTGGTCATCGGGGTCGATATGACCCCACATGGAAATGAATGGGAAATGTGAAAAAAAAAAAAAAAAAAAATTTCTTCATGTCAAAAAAAAAAAAAAAAATCCGGCATGAATCTAAAAAATTTATACACAGAAATGAAGGCCTAGTACTAGAGCATAAATGCAATGTATCATAAAATATATATATTTCATATGCTAATGCTAAAGCTAACGGTATAGTTGAGGAATTGTGTGGTATATGGATACAAAAGTGTCCAAAAACACAGCATTAATGAATAGATGAGAAGTAAACAAAAAAAATTATACATTATTTGTATGATTAAAAATGTATATTTTTTGTACAATTACTCAACCAATTGTTAGGGTCGTATAGACCCCGAAGCCCAGAAGTGTACACAGGAAACGAAGACCATATACAGTAAATATTTTGATATAAAAATACAGCCCTAACAGGAGAGAATAGTGTTCGCAACAGTAAGGTCATGGGTTCGAACTGCATGAACTGATTAAAAAGCACACTTTAGATAAAAGCATCTAAAGAGTAAATGTAAATAAGACTTCTTTGCATCAAAGAATATATCTACCGTATTTTCCGGACTATAAGTCGCACTTTTTTTCATACCTTGGCTGGTCCTGCGACTTATAGTCAGGTCAGGTGCAACTTATATATCAAAATTACCATGATTTACTCGTCACAGGATCGCTTACGGCCCCAGATTATTATTTGCGAGTTTTTGATGTATTTGTGGTATGACGTGAATGCATCATTTGCCGAAATTGGGGGTGACATTACCGTCTACAGCCACGAGAGAGCGCTCTATGCGCTCTAGACTACAGCTACGGTAGTTTTACAGCTGAAAAAATTAACTGAAAACAACTGATATTAACTGAAATATTAGACTGAACGCAAACAAAACATGGACTGCAGTGACAACCGAAACCATCCTGTCGGGATTCAGAAAGGCTGGAATAACCGGAACTGATGCCGAGTCTGACGACGGTAAATACGGTAAATAAGTCCGGAAAATATGGTAAATGACGACAGCTGATGCTTTTATCCGATATATTTGACTCATTTGCTCAAGATCAGTACTGATGTCTTATGCATGATCACTTCGGATCCTAAAACCTGCTGATAACCCAAGTACCTTAGCAGAAAGCCGGGGTCCGTTCCTCTGTGCGTGGGCCACTGCGTCCCTCACCAGCCCGTGGACTCCCAAAAGCACTTGCTCCAGGTCTTGTGCCCCGTGCATGCGGGTGGAGAGGGTCTCTAGCGACCGCACAAACTCCCTCCAGTGGGCGTCCACTTCAGCCAGGCTGGCGAGACACCCTCGCACCACGTTGAGGCAGTAACCCATGCAGGGCTTGCTGGCGGTCAGACCCTGGCAATGCGGACAGTAGCTCATCCTCAGAAGGCCACGTCTGCACTCGCGGCTGAGCTGAATGTGGTCGGTGGTGTTGATGACCTCGATGCCCAGGTGAAGCGCCTGCAGAAACAGCCGTCCCGGCAGAGAGGCACGGGAGATGTAAGTGGCGAGCCGGCCCGGGGCGGCACCGTACGGCACCAGATCCCGACAAGCGCCGCGGACACACTCGGCGTACGCCGGAGACAAGCGGGACAGACCCGGCTCGACCAGTCGCTCGTAAACCAGAGGGAACAGGGCGTCGAAAAAGCGCTGTGAAGCTTCTTCCAGGCTGAGCTCGGAGCCCAACACGAACAGCCCCACATCCGTGAAGAACTCCCCCACGGGCGCCGCCGCAGCACCGGCCAGGTCCCGGTACGTGTGGAGGAGGACTGTGTGAGTGTGGTTCTCCGCCTGACGCACCAGGGAGTCCACGGTTTCTGGAAGAAAGACAAAGAAACGACGGTTCAATGGAAAAACTAAATATTTTGTTGTTCTTTGGAAAAGCATGATGAATATTTTCAACGTCAAATTTCTGAAGGGTCACGTGACACTGCAGTAATGATGCTTTGATCACAGGAATAAATGACATTTTAAACGATATTACAACCGATATATCGGCATATTATCGGCCGATATTAGGCATTTTCTAAAATATCGGTATCGGCAGTTATAATGGCCGATAAATGAATATTTTAAAAATAAAATAAAAACGGACAAATCACGCTTCAACCTTGTCATAAGTGTTGGAGTTGTATAGTTTGTCCACCAGAGGGCACTCTACACCGTCCCGGTTGGCAACACTCGTGTATAACGCGCCACACATCCTGAACATTTAGACATAGAGAAAAAGTATCGAACGTATTTTGTGCATAAACGTTAGCTTTTCTTTTACACATGTGTGAAATCCAACGACGCCAAGTGTGTTTTGCAGACTGTCGTTCTGTAATGGATTTAGATTAGAATCGCTAAATAGTAGCTTTTAGGCAGGTGATTGAAAATGTTTTGATGTAGCTTGATGGAAAGAATTGAAAAAGTGCAGGTAAAGGGATAAGCAAGCTGACATTGCAATTATAAGGTAGCATATAAGGCAATGTAGGGACTAATTATTATTTTATTTATCAGAACTTTAATATATTTTGATGTTCCTCTGTTCTGTTGTGACAATAGAAACAAGTTTATTTTTAAAATGCATTATCATATTATTTTAGTTAAAACTCATACATAACTACAAATAACTAATGTTAGGGAAATCTGTTAATGTTTTGTTGCTAAAAAAAATAATAATAATATCAGCCGATATATCGGATTTTAAAACCAACAAATATTTGTATCGGTATCGGCCTTCAAACTGCTTTATCGGTCGGGCTCTAATTACAATATTTCAAAATATTACTGTTTTGTTCATCAAATAAGACTTTTTTTTGCACAGTAACATTTGCATAAACATGTCAAAAAATGCAATATTCTCTGTGGTTCACGGTATGAGTGTATAAATGCAACACCACAGAAATGAGTCCCAGACCCTTTGAAAGCAGCGGAGGAGAGAATGCCACTTCCTGCAGGCGAGACCAATATGAAATGCCTTTTCATCTGTGTGCAAAGAGATCTAAAGAGATTCCTCGGTCCAGAGAGAGAGAAATGAAAAAGGGGATAACAAGACGGAGAGAGCTTGAAGATACAAGGGTGCAATGATGCCTTGAAGCGCTCCTCATATATCTGCGTTTAAAGAGCTTACAGCACATCCAGAGATCATCTGCCTTTTTATTATTCTCTATTATGTCTGTTTATGATGCCCAAAATCATCTTTGTGCACATTCCCCAAACACTCAGTGCTAATTCGTATGCATTTATATGATGTGCAAACAACAGTATCTCAGAGAGCATTATGTCGGAGCAATGACTCGACTGTTGTAGTTTTAATGGCCTTTGGTTTTATTATGTTTTCTGTTTCTTGTAGAAGATGAGTGTGACTTGAGGATATGATAAGTGATATATTTTCGAGTAATTTGAATTTAAATGCAAAACTTTTATAATGATGCGTTCTACAAAAAAGGACGTATACATATAATATATATATATATATATATATATATATATATACATATATTTTATAATATATATTTATATATATTACAGACACATTATATAACACACACATAATATATAACATATATATATATTACATTACACACACACACACACACACACACACACACACACACACACACATATATATATAGTGTGTGTGTAATATACAGTATAAACAATTATAAAAAAATTACATTATACATTTATACATGTACAAATTGTATACAAAATGGGAAAAAATGTTTTTTTTTATTTATAAAAAAAGCATGTTTTAAACAAACTAAATATAACTTGCATAGATATATTTAGACATAATTGTAAAAATATATTAGACATAATTGTATTTAATTTATTTTATACATTTAATTTTAAAGATGGTAAATTTTAGTGTTATTAGACATAAGTGTATTTAATTTATTTTATACATTTAATTTTAAAGGTGGTAATTTTTTAATTAAATACATTAAATACAATTATGTCTAATTTTTATTTTATTTTTTTTATTTTTTTTACCTGGATAAATAAAGGTTAAAAAAAAATTGACATAATTGTATGTCTTCTTTTTTTTTTTACCTGGATAAATAAAGGTTAAAAAAAAATAGACATAATTGTATTTAATTTATTTTATACATTTAATTTTAAAGGTGGTAAATTTTAGTGTTGGTAACACTATACTTAAAGCCTTTGTGCATTATAAAGGTATTCAAAATGAACATTTTAATGGATTATATATCTAGAATCCATTAAAAAAATATATATACACTTGTTAAATCTGTTTTTGGTTTATTGTCATTGTGTTTTTATGCATTATAATTTCTAAAGGCGCAACATAATATATTAGAACTGTATTATAATAATTCATGAGATTTCAATCAATAATTAATGCATTAAAATACTTTAATAAAGTTAAACCGCAATGTTCATCTACTGTTTGATTTGAATGATATTTAAATGAATAATTAAATAAACTTTTCATTAAATTAAAAGGGTGATGATGGTCGTTCTTTCTTCGCACCCCGGCCAGTAACTCGATGAATCCAATATTTCCTTTGGCACTTGATGAGTGTTAATGTTGGTCCACCGATTGTTGCTTTGCACAAATTACATTGCTGGCATGCTCTCTATGGCGGGACTCTTTTTAAATAATAAGTGTCTGACTACAGCTTTGGATGTGTGTGGGTAAGATGTGTCAGGGTGACTGGGGCCGAATCAAGCAGAAGGGTGAGACGTTGCCCTAAAACTGTTGTACAGAGAGCCGAGTACATCATGTGCCTGTCATGGGTTGTGTTGTGGTGTGTAAGAGTGTGTAAAGAAAGAGAAGGATAGATCTAAAGGGGTGAAACACTGCTTTTTAGACCATGGTAGTGCCTCGAATATATCATAAGCAATACATATATATGTATATTTTAAATCTAAACCTTACTCAAATGACCCAGCCTAAAAAATACAAAATAATAGTAAACATTTAATTCTGCAATATCTTTTCTTTGAAATATATACTTTTTTTTTCAAAAGTTTGAGGTCAGTAAGGTTTTAATTTAAACAAATGAGTACTATTATACAGCAAATATGCATTTAATTGATCAAACATGACAGTAAATGCTGATAATTTGATAATGTTACAATATATATATATATATATATATATATATATATATATATTAAAAAATAAATGCAGTTCTTTTGAATTTATGAAAGAAAAAAATGTTTCTTAAGCAGCAAATCAGCATATTGATTTCTGAAGGACCATGTAACACTAAAGACTGGAGTAATGATGCTGAAAATTCAGCTTTGATCACAAGATATAAATTACATTTTATAATATATTCACATAGAAAGCAGTTGTTTTTAATTATAAAAATATTTCACAATTTTTGCTGTTTTGAATGTCCAAATAAATGCTTATTTATTAAGCTTATTTATTAATTAGTCTTGGTGAGCAAAGGAGACGTCTTTAAAAATGTATCAAATTCATGCTACAATCTTCGAAACGTAATACTAATATTCTATAAATTAAACAAATGCATCTCCATCCCTGAAAACCTCCAGTACAAACAGAGACCTGATGTAATTTTACCAAGCAATCCACAAGCACCCTTCAGCACTAGAGAGGCACTCGATCCCCTCGCTTAGTGGAAGAATTACCAGCGGCATCATGAGAAACACAGGTCAACAGATTCTCAAAGCACTAGTATCTCTTCTAGCACTTGCAGTGGTGAGGACAAAAAGAGCACAAATCTGTAGGTGTCACGCAGTGAATTGTGTGAGAGGATTAGTCGCATTCGATACTGAGGGTTTCACAGGGATTAGAAACAGCTGATATGGGCTGGATGGGGGTCAGTGTAGATGTTTACCAAAGAGCGTTAATGAATCCTTTTACTAGACCGCAGAAAGACAGTATGTCTGAGCATGTGTGTGTGTATAAAGATTGAAGTCTTTAGGAGTTAACGGGAAGATTAGTGAATTCCCTGACAGGAGGTGAGAGTAGAGCCCATTATATGTGCCGTGGCTATTTGTCTCATTTAGTGGCTCATTACGCGCCGTAGTCAAGGAGAACCAAACTCGCAGGACACGGTGAGTGGCTATTTCCAAGTAATTCACTGCGCTCGTGGTTAATCCAGAGTCAAAACCTCAGGCGACCACCCTTACAAAGGTACCACAGTTTCCCACACTCTCTGGGAGTGTTTTTATGGGTTTCAGGTCATTGGTGGCATTCCCAGTCACATATGAGTTCCCTTATTCTAGACATTTGTTCATTCATTCAGTCATGAATTAAGAAACAAAAAAAGTTTCTCCATTCCATGAAAATAATTTATTTTACAATTCCAGGTTATAGTTTGTGAAGGTTTTAAACAGGTTTTTACAAACCAATATATACTACATTCATTTGGATCTACACAGACATACATGCATACATACAGACAGACAGACAGACAGACAGACAGACAGACAGACAGACAGACAGACAGACAGACAGACAGACAGACAGACAGATAGATAGATAGATAGATAGATAGATAGATAGATAGATAGATAGATAGATAGATAGATAGATAGATAGATAGATAGATAGATAGATAGATAGATAGATAGATAGTCAGATACCTTTAATTCCCTTAAGTATACAGAAAAGTAATAGTGAATGGATGGATGACTAAAGTGATGGATGGATGGATGGATGGATGACTAAAGTGATGAATGGATGGATGGATGGATGACTAAAGTGATGGATGGATGGATGGATGGATGACTAAAGTGATGGATGGATGGATGGATGGATGGATGGATGACTAAAGTGATGGATGGATGGATGGATGGATGGATGACTAAAGTGATGGATGGATGGATGGATGGATGGATTGCTAAAGTGGTGGATTGATGGATGGATGGATGGATGACTAAAGTGATGGATGGATGGATGGATGGATGGCTAAAGTGATGGATTGATGGATTGATGGATGGATGGATGACTAAAGTGATGGATGAATGGATGGATGGATGACTAAAGTGATGGATGAATGGATGGATGGATGACTAAAGTGATGAATGGATGGATGGATGACTAAAGTGATGGATGGATGGATGGATGACTAAAGTGATGGATGGATGGATGGATGGATGGATGGCTAAAGTGATGGATGGATTGATGGATGGATGGATGGATGGATGGATGGATGACTAAAGTGATGGATGGATGGATGGATGGATGACTAAAGTGATGGATGGATGGATTGATGGATGAATGGGTGGATGGATGGATGACTAAAGTGATGGATGGATGGATGGATGGATGGATAGATACCTTCAATTCACTTATCTTAACTATACACTAAAGTAATAGTGAATGGATGGATGATTAAAGTAATAGTGAATGGATGGATGGATGGATAGACGGATGGATGGACAGATGGATAGATAATGTCAGATACCCTCGATTCGCTTATCTTAAGTATACACTAAAGTAATAGTGGATGGATGGATGGATGGATAGATAGATATATAGATACATAGATGGATATATAGATAGATGAACTATGGATAGATTTTGTTTAGTGTAATAATTCATAAATGATCAACATAAAAACAGAATATATTTTATAGAGCCCACCCAATCCTTTGCCTTGATCTTACCCGTTCGCTTTCCCAAGGCAAACTATTAGCATGAGAGCAGGATCCCCGAAGCTGAGACCTTGAACATTTGCCCCGGAGCCTGGCCGATGGCTCCAGCATTTTCTGCTGATGTCTCCATGAGGGGATGCCTCGGGGAACCCCCCAAAGATTTATGGGATAGATCCAACCAAATCGTGACAAAAGTGCTAACTCGTCAGAACTGAGATTAAGCGAGCGTGGCGAGCACACCTGTGATGGGTGATGGATAAATCCCTGGCATTTCCTTCATTCGGAGCAGAGAGAGGACAGGAAAGGACGGATGGAGAGGAGATTCGGTGTCACTTCAGATTGGAAACATATGAACGCTTCATAGCGGGACGCCCACCGGACAAGAAAAGCCCATGAGAAAGACTCAAGGACGGCTAGCTGATGCTGAGTTTCAGCAACTTCAGCAGGAACCATCTCAAGCGTGAATATCACAGAGCTATTTTTCATTACTAGTCCACTGGGAGCCATAGAAAATGCCACAACTATTTACTAAACAGCATTCTTATCCTTTCTGTGTGGTTCAACATAAAGCCAGGGCCAAAGTAAGAGTTGGCATCACTGATGATCCATTAAAGTTTGCCAACTTTGAACTGTTAAATACGAATTGTGGGATTTATTTAAAGCCTAATGACCTAATAAAGACCTAAAGAAATAAAAAAATGAAAGTTTTGTGACATTTAGTCCATATATTCTAGTCCTAAGACCATCTTTGTGCTATTGCAATGCCATGTCCGTGTGTATGTTAGTATTTTTATATCTTTATTCATTATATAATATTATTAAATGAGTAGTTCACTTTTAAAAAAAACATTTGCTGATAATTTACTCACCCCCGTGTCATCCAAGATGTCCATGTCTTTCTTTCTTCAGTCGAAAAGAAATTAAGGTTTTTGATGAAAACATTCCAGGATTTTTCTCCATATAATGGACTTCATTGGGAACCAAATGGTTCAAGGTCCAAAAGACAGTTTCAGTGCAAACTGTTCAAAGGGCTTTAAACGATTCCAGACAATGAATAAGGGTCTTATCTAGCGAAACGATCGCTAAAAGTTTAAGTTTTATAAGCACAAATGCTCGCCTTGCTCTGTTCTGTGATGCTCGTTCATGACTCTCCTATTCAAACTGAACAATGAACAATTCAAACTCGTTTATCAAAATGAAAAAATGTCAATTTGTTCGTTTCGTTCATTGAATGAACCAACTGACAGAAAAAGATTCGTTCATTTTGATGAATGAGTTCAAACAAGAGTCACAAACACGTATCACAGAACAGATCAAGGCGAGCATTATTTATTTATTTTTTCTTAAAAATCATTTCCATTTCGCTAGATAAGACCCTTATTCATCGTCTGGAATCGTTTAAAGCCCTTTGAACAGTTTGCACTGAAACTGTCTTTTGGACCTTGAACCGTTTGGTTCCCATTGAAGTCCATTATATGGAGAAAAATCCTGGAATGTTTTCATCAAAAACCTTAATTTCTTTTCGACTGAAGAAAGAAAGACATGGACATCTTGGATGACATGGGGGCGAATAAATTATCAGCAAAAGATTTTTCAAAAGTGAACCACTCCTTTAATTCATTAGCCTACAGCTAGCACTTCACCTCGGTTTGTCCAAGACAGACTCTCACCGACAGTTTAGTTATAGGATTCATACAACATGAACTCTAACAAACTTCAAAGGCTTTAAACAACACAAACACAACTTACTAATCCGCAGTTATACGTATTTCAAAACACAAATTAGTAGAAACAGCATTGTGTGACTTTAACCTCTATGAATAAAAATGATGATGCATAACATATCATTTGCATAGGCATGCTTGAATAAAGTATGTGTTGTACCTGTGCCTGTACATTAGCACAAAACTGCTCGGGTTCGGTAGTTCTGCTTCTCAATGCTAGAGATATATTTTGTCGAGCGTTTTTCTAATGGGACAGATCTTTACATGTGGCCTTCAGCAGAAGAACAATGCATCAATGCCTCAGACCCGTGCATGAATACTGCATGAGCTGCCCTAATGCATTGTGCATCAGATAAAGGCCACAACCACAGCAAAGACACCGAATATCTTTACTCTGAGCTTTCATACAGACAGCTGATGTGAGGATTGCATGGCCTCGCAACCGGGTAGGTGAGTGCCTTTACTACGACGAGGACATTCAAAGGAAATAAAGACATTTAGTAAATACTTGATTTTGCCTGCATGGAGTTCTTCAAAAGAAAGTCAAATAGACTATTGAAGATCAGGCATATAGACGCTACAATAGAGACAAGCTCGGTTACTTCTTTTTCTTTGTCTGACAACTCGTTTCATAATGTTTAAGTCAACAAAACACGTGTATATGTCCTACAACATTTGATTAGTAATGTTGTGCTGGCCAATCCGAGACGCATTGTTCTCGCAGCTGTTTGGCCTGACATCTTTGTCCATCGAAGCACAATCAGGAATGCATTTCATCCTATTTGGTGCGGCTCCTCCCTCTCGTATGAATCAGCTCGGCTGCTAAAAGGCTTTCCCAGACCCCATTCTCATCCCTCCATCCATAATTGCAGCATTACTCATTTTCAATAATGCTAAGTAATCCACTTATCCATGACAGCATATTATTTAATTCAGCTATGAGGCATGGCACAGCACGGCTCGCAGGATAGTAGGTTTCTGAGGTGGTCTCGAGTCGCGTTGGCGGGGAACATGACCGTGCAACATGAAATAGCTATACTTGTGTATGCAATTGGTGACAATATATATGAAAATAATTTGTGAAAAAAATAAATAAATAAATTATATATTTTTATAAATATTTCTTTATAATATTTATTTTATATATATATATATATATATATATATATATATATATTTTAAAATATTTGTATTGATTTTTTATGTATTATATATATATATATATATATATATATATATATATATATACTATATATATATTAGGGCTGTGCAAATAATAATTGCGATTAATCGCATCCAAAATAAAAGTTTGTGTTTACATAATATATGTGTGTGTGCTGTGTATAATTTTGGATATCTAAATACACACACATGCATGTATATATTTAAGAAAATGTGTTATTCATATATATATATATATATATATATATATATATATATACTATATATATATATATATATTATGTATTTATATATACACACAGTATTTACATGAAAATAATTCTAAAATTCTTACATGCATGCAAATGTACACATACAAAATTATTATACACAGCACACACACATATACAATGTGAAAACAAACTTTTATTTTGGATGCGATTAATCGCAATTAATCTTTGCACAGCCCTAATATATATATATATATATATATATATATATATATATATATATACATAATGCATTTTTAAGTAAACATTTTAAAAATAATTACAAAGCATTGCATTATTTTTAAAATGTGTGATTTTTTTTTACAAAATAAAAATTTACAAAACATTTATGATAAAAGTTTTTTTGTCATTCACACAAAACAACAGATTTAAGATCAAGCAGAAGCGTTGGTCAAACATTATTAATATTATCATATTTATGAGCCTGGTGTCCCCCCCTGTTTTTTTTTTTTCAGATATTCTCACACTTTGGTAAAACTTTGGTGGTGACATTTTCTCTTTCTTCTTTTAAAGATGTCAACTGTAAAACTATCATGTAAAACTACAAGTTGTAATTGTGCTTATAAATATGACATCACCCAACACAGCCACATCACATGAACCCATCCTGGCAATGCCATCCGTGAGTGGGCTTTACGATGGTCTGAGTAATGAAGCGTCACTAAAGGTGGCTTCTGTAATCCTCTGACCTGAAACCAGAGCTCTGGTGTGAACTGAAGTGAAGCTTTGTATGGCTCGCCTGCTAGGTTTGTTTGAGTTGGACCAACACTTGTTCGCTGGCAACATTTCTGTTTGCTTCTCTCACAAGGGTACGACTGCAGAGGAGCAGCTCTTGGCACAGACCTCTTTAAACATCAGCACCGCTGGCTGAGTACACGCAATCCTAGAGAAGAAAGAACAGGATAACAGAAAGGTGGCAAGGGGTTTATTTGGGCCAGAGTGAAAAACTCGCATGTGTCTGATGATGAGATGCTGGTACCTTTCACCCCTATTAAGTGCGGTGGATGGCGTCCATGTTGGCGCTTTTATAGGGGCTGGGGTTACGTCTGGGACAGGCTCTTTCACAAGCTGATTTACGTCTGATTTATATGAGGCATGAATTACAATAAGTGAAGCTTCGGGCAAACTAAATGATTCAAACCCTGCGGGACCACATGTCAGTGTTACAGTGCAGTCGTTTACCTAAATGTTTCAGTGTAAAAATACTGAAGGATTGAAAAAAAATAATAATAAACCAAAAAAAAATGTGTATGTATGTTATTTGAATTAAAATAATGTAGAATTTAAAATACAAACACATTTTTTTTTTTTTAAATAATTTTACTAGAATTATATTATTAAATATTTCCAATAATGTATTTGCAGAAAAAAGTTTGATAGTCTTACTAGAAGAACAACTTAGCTAGAAGTTGATTAACTTAAAAAAAATGGGTTAAGCGAAGAACAAATGGATAGAAATGAAAAAGTTTATAACTTACATTAAAATTCCCCAATACTACTCTGTTTGGTAGCAACACCTAAAAACTGGATGGATGGATGGATGGATGGATGGGTGGACACAGAGTTTTGTTACCAAAATGTTTCTGTACAAAAATACTAAAGGATAAAAAAATAATAAAATTAATTTAAAAAAGCATAAATGTTATATAATAATAACATATAATTAGTTTTCAATTAAACACATTATATATATATATATATATATATATATATTTTTAACACAACAATTAAATTGTGTCCACCAGGGGGAGGGGGAGTTGCATGTTCTTGCCAATAAATAAATAAATAAATAATGTGTATGTTTAGTCGTTTTTGCTCAGGCGAGATTCTAAACAAAAATCTCTAACAAGTAGTAAATAAGTTTTACTCATTAATTTCCAGACATGAATGATTCATTAAATCATGATTCATGTGTCTTGCTGACTCGATGTGTGCTGTTACTTCAAGCGATCAGATGCAATATTTCAAGACATTGGGCCAAAAAACATGTGGAAAAAATCCTCAAAGATATCACACGGAGACCTAGCAACGCCCTAGCAACCACTCAGAGCACCCAATTGCATAGCAACAGCCATAACACCCCAGCAAAGGCAAAAAGTTCTATTTCGCAACTTGACACAGTAAAAAAAAGATTTTAACAGCAGCAAAGGGTACACGCGCGCTACACACAGCCGACAGCGTAGCTACAGCGGGAGGTCGACGCAGAAGTATAAACTGGGCTTTAGATGGGAACGCGACAATGGAGCGTTTTTAAGATTTCCATTCTGGAGGGTGGTTTCACCTTCTTGCGTTTTAACGCCCCAAAAACGCCATCGCCATGTAAACGAAAGGCATATCCGATAAAATATTTTTTACGTTTTCACCCTCGAGCGTTCTTGTGTAAACAGGGCCATAGTTCTTCTGTTCACTGAGAGGATCTTTTGGGAACCCAAATGGCATCACTGCAAAAACATCCTTTCAGAACCGTAATTTTTAGTGTTAGTCACGTCTGCCCACACATGATCACATTGTAGCATCGTGAGGTCGAGCAGCCAATGTTCTCACACACCACCAAAACTGGGAACCGAGCCATGGATAAACACACACGCATTTGATTGCTCAGATGTTGCTCTTTCTCTGCTCAGGAGATTTAAAAATGTTTCCATTTAAATTGTGTTGTCGTTTTTTTGTTTTTTTTTTAAGGTGAGGTATACGATTTTTTGTTAAAATACATTCTCTAAACCCAGTTCATTGACTAATATACCATTCATGGATTTATCTCTGCCAAAAGTGTGAACATTGAGCCTCCAGGCACCATCTAAACACTGAGCTAAGATCTGTCAATCACTTTCCAGCTCAGCCTATCGTGAGAGTTGGGGGCGTGGCTACTGTAGTGGGCGGGGTCAGAGGGTGTTTAGCCTCTGTCGGAACATGACTGATGCGTTACATGAGAAAAGACATTCAGCTTTGGTTACAGATGTGCAAGCCCAAATTTGCTGAATTTAGACCTTCAAAGTTGAAACCGGTCATAAACATGTCAAAGTGAACGGGGCGTAGCGATGAAACGCTACAGTGGATGCTTCAATACCATACAGCATCATCATGCACCCGTTTAAAATGACAAATGTACCAGTTAATAATGTTTATTTAGCCTTAAACAGTTGTGACGGATTTATTATAAGTGAGACGCTCGCGTTTGTAAAAAACAGTGTTTGTCTGCTCAGTTGCTTACTCATGACACATAGCAACACAAAGTATTCCTTTTATTAAAATTAGCCAACATTTAAAGGAGTAGTTCACTTTTCAAAAAACTTTTGCTGATAATTTACTCACCCCCATGTCATCCAAGATGTCCATGTCTTTCTTTCTTCAGTCGAAAAGAAATTAAGGTTTTTGATGAAAACATTCCAGGATTTTTCTCCATATAATGGACTTCAATGGGAACCAAACGGTTCAAGGTCCAAAATACAGTTTCAGTGCAAACTGTTCAATGGACTTTAAACGATTCCAGAAGATGAATAAGGGTCTTATCAAGTGAAAAATGAACAAATCTTTTCCAGAGTCAACTAGTTCATTTCGTTCGTTGAATGAACCAAATGATTCGGAAAAAGATTTGTCCATTTTGATGAACGAGTTCGAACAGGAGGGTCACAAACGAGCATCACAGACGACCATTTGAGCTTATAAAACTTAAACTTTGTTATTTATTTATTAAATGAGCGATCGTTTCGCTAGATAAGACCCTTATTCATCGTCTGGAATCGTTTAAAGCCCTTTGAACAGTTTGCACTGAAACTGTCTTTAGGAGCTTGAACTGTTTGGTTCCCATTGAAGTCCATTATATGGAGAAAAATCCTGGAATGTTTTCATCAAAAACCTTAATTTCTTTTCGACTGAAGAAAGAAAAACATGGACATCTTGGATGACACGGGGGTGAGTAAATTATCAGCAAAAGTTTTTTTGTTTTTTTAAAGTGAACTACTCCTTTAAAGATCTATAAGGTATATTATATTATATGCCCTAAAGTTCTGTAGGAGGCAAGTATCTTCATTTAACTTTTTTTTTGCTTCTTCATCTATGAGTTTGTGGTACTTCTTTCCCACAGATCTCACACCTCACAGTGCTTTAAAAACCAAAACGAACATGTTGTAATGAATAGAGGGAGTAAAAGAGTTAAACGAGTGAATTAGTCTCATACTTGTTTGGTTTGACATCTGATGGGAGGGGAATTCACAGCTATCAATGGCGTGATTGTGCGGCGATACTGCTGTGAAATTCGATAAGCGAGATGGGCCTCGTGCGACGGCTTAATTTCTGACAACTTCTGATTACAGTCGGGTCGCTGGAAAAAAAATGATTGTCCTGTGGAAGTGTTGTTAAAACATGTTTGAAAAATGAAGTAGAAAATCTCCCCCATATGAAGCACATTGCTCATACTAATCCATAAATCTACTTTTGTGTGGCTGTAAGTGATTACAACTGGAGGAGTTTGCACGCGCACGTAATGCTTGAATCATTCGGTTTATGTCCATCATGTTCAAATAAGATATAGAAGTATTTAACTCACCAGATTCCCCAAAAATAGACATAAATATTTATGCAATAATACTCTGTGCCAAATGTGCATCAAAACTACAAAACAAATTATTTCTTGGAGTTAAATGTCAAATTTGACTGGAAATCTAAATGAAAATGACTATTTGAGTACCAAACACATGACTCACTTTGTGACTCACACAAACCGCTCGCACCAATATACAATGTTGTGGTATACAAGTATATGATACAAACAGAAAAAATATGGTACTTCTGACTCACGCAGACGGACAAACAAAGAGTGCTGTGCCCAGACATGCTGCGAGCTTTAGTGTCACCTTCCAAAAGCCTTGAGCTCGTTTCCATTTTTTTTCTCCCTAAAACACCGGCCCACAAAGGCAATAGAAGAGCGAGGAGGAGACAATAGTGTCTATTCTCCTTTCTTTTTCCTCGGCTCGCTGTGAAGCTAGACATGCCGCCTGTCACAATGCCACTTCGGTCGTGCCAATCTCCATGTCCATTTATAACATCGTTCTGTGATTCGCCGCTTGTACCGGGACGGCCTAATCCACGCTGAAAGAGGCCAGAGCTCCGAGGGAGGCCCCTCATTGTAACACGAAGCTGCATTTACACAGAGTTCAAAGCGTTTCTGCTGCCACCTGGCCATCTTCGATGTTGAGAAACATAAAGATGACTCTTATTGGCTTGATTCAGTTCATCTGAATGGCCTCAGACCGCAATAAAAGCCACCAGGGCCATGGGATACTGTTGAGACCCCGGGGCGTGAGTGATGGATTTTAAAGCAATCAGACCACAGTAAGGATAGATATAAAGGCTACTGTACGCAAGAAACTCATGGCAAGATACTACACTGTAAAAAAATATTGTTGGTTTAACTTAAAAAAGTAAGTAACCTGGTTGCCTTAAAATTTTAAGTTCATTGAACTGGAAAAAGTGAGTTAATACAATGAAGGAGATTGATTTAACCATCAGAAACTCAAAATAATACGTTATTTCAACTAAATAAATTATTATAAAGTTGATTTGACAAAAGAAAAAAAAAATTTTTTGATTACAATACTGTAAAAAAAATATTGATGGTTTAACTTAAAAAAAGTAAGTAACCTGGTTGCCTTAAAATTTTAAGTTCATTGAACTGGAAAAAGTGAGTTAATACAATGAAGGAGATTGATTTAACCATCAGAAACTCAAAATAATACGTTATTTCAACTAAATAAATTATTATAAAGTTGATTTGACAAAAGAAAAAAAAAATTTTTGATTACAATACTGTAAAAAAAATATTGATGGTTTACCTTAAAAAAAGTAAGTAACCTGGTTGCCTTAAAATTTTAAGTTGATTGAACTGGAAAAAGTGAGTTAATACAATGAAGGAGATTAATTTAACCATCATAAACTCAAAATAATAAGTTATTTCAACTAAATAAATTATTATAAAGTTGATTTGACAAAAGAAAATATGTTGTGATAACAAATCTTGAAAATATTTTTTACAGTGTATGAAGTCGCTTGTGGGCGTTCGTTCGTAGTGCTGTCGCTCTAATGTTATCGGCCATATCTATAGAAAACACCATCACAAGTGATATATGCAACTATATCATTTTAATTTGATTTGGAATAAAGGACTTTTAAGGCTAAAAGAAACATGCTGTTGGGAGAGTGTTTTTATATTGACGCAGCAGTGTATTAAATCATTTACTAGATTAACGATCGATCAATCGACAAATTAAACTCACTCATGCTGTCATAAATTATTTAAACGTCATTCGAATTTGACAAATAACCAATTTTCTTTGTCCCTAATAGTCAACGTAATGCAGGGGAAATTGTAAAATGAACTGCAGTGCTAAACGTGCATCATAAAATTACAAGACTCGGACTATAACGCTAAATGTATGAGTTCAACTCACTGAGACTGTCGACAGTTTCTTTTCCACGCATCGTTTTATTATCCATGTATGTGGTTACAATCAAATCATATAAAACAGTGAAAACATCCCCGAACTCTTGCCTGCACTCGAGAGTGTGACACGTGAGCTGCACTGAAAGTCTTCTTTCCTATTGGTTGTCGCTTGTGAAAATTGCTTCTCATTTGCATAAAGTTGAAATTTCTCAACTTTTGTCACTTGTCTCTTGGCGCTTGACACACCCACGGTCACTGTCGCTCGTGTCGCCGGAAGTCGCCAGCGCTCCATTGAAATGAATGGGATCATGTCGCTAAAAACTTAACGAGTTTTTTTCTCGAAACACAGCGACTTTATTCTTAATATTTAATGAGTTTATTCTCAAAATTGTATTTAGACTTTTTTCTGGAAATTTAACAAGTTTTTTTCTCGAAACACGACTTTATTCTCGATATTTAATGAGTGTATTCTCAAGATTGTATTTCGACTTTTTCCTCAAGAGTTTAATCTCGCATTATAATGACTTAAATATTGAGATGTTTTTATTTTTTTTTATTATTGCTTGGCCCTGATCCTCTTCCGTAAACCTGGACGGATTGAACAGAAGAAATGAACCAGAGGAGATTTCCACATGAAGCCTCAGCACACACCTTTTACGTAATCTCTATGGACCAATGGTAGTGTTTACTAGCCAGAGCGGTCTTTTCATAAAAGTTCACTTTGGGAAGCTGTTTCAAACTCCCCCCCCAAAAAAAAAACACCAAAAAAACAAACTCCAAACGAACTTAATTTTGGCCTAAGCTTGTTCGAAATTACATTATATCAGTTTGTTCTTCGATTTCACAAAGTATATCAGGGCCTTTACTTTAAAAAATTTACTTTTACAAAACAAAAAAATCAAACAAATGTGATGTTATTATAAAGTCATTTTTGCTTATTCATATGGTTGAAATGGATCATCAAAGGTCTGCAGCAAATACATTGGTCAATAAAGTGAGATTAAAATCATGAAGTATATTTGTTTTATTTAACATTTAATTATTGCAGGTTCGCATAAAATTCACATAAAAAATCCAAAAGTTTGGATTTCATATTGTTTTTCAATTCCTATTGAAGAATACTGAATCTGTTTCTTTTGCAAATGCAAGCTTACATTTAGTCTAGCACTACAATCACCTTGTTTACAGAGCGCACACAATGCCTCTGTGTTTTGACCTCAACTGCATAATGTTGTTCTATATGAAAAATAATAAAATCAAATCAAAATTAATTAAATTATATAATAATACAATAATAAACCAAATAGCAGCCACCTACACCTTGGCATTGTGGACACTATTTCATTAAATGTATTATTTATTCAACCCTAGTGTCTGTAATCATTTTACTCTAGTCACCATTTAATAAAAGCCATTAGCTATCAATGCTCTAGTTGCATGACTGATGTGAAGATGTGATTAATGATGAAATCCAGATGCTCTTAAAGATCTCATTTGGCCACGGGGTCATATCCGTACAAAAGACCCCTGACACTCATGAGCCACCATGAAGAGAAACAAGACTAACGTGATTAAGGGTATCTTTCAGGTAAGACATTAGCTCAATTCATCAATGTTATACATGAGAAGAAACTGTAGCGTACCAACGTTCACAAGGACAAAATAAGGACGTATAACAACCTGACAGCATAGTCAAGTAGAATTAAATTAGCCTAACCCATTTAAGCCGAGAAGAGAAACAGGCGAGGGGAGATAAACTATTTAAAGGCAATGAAGATGGCCTGAATGCGAGGGGTCTCGCTCGAGCTAAATGATTGAACTGTGAGGGATTTCACTTAAAAGGTCAAAGCGAAGAGCCCACTTCTTACAGATAGTTTGGGCTGCATATGTTTTTTTGGAGATTATCAGTTATATAGATCAGTAAATTGGTTATAGGCATTAAAGCAAAAGAACATTATTTTTTCTTCATGAAAAAGCACTGAGAAGGTTCTGCAAACACATCAAGGCTCTAAAGTTAATGTGAAATCAACTTTCATTAAGTCAAGCTCATGACATGTTGTTATCTCTCTCTTCTGTGGAAAAAGAAAACTATGGATTTTGAGCAATGGTGGAGTGAGTCTAAACAATACGACAAAGAATCTACTAATGTGAAGATTAAGTGAAAAAAAATAATAATTTTGCATTTTCTTTTAAAGGGATACTCCACTTTAAAAAAAAAATGCTAATTTTACAACTCCCTCAGAGTTAAACAGTTGAGTTTTACCGTTTTTCGAATCCATTCAGCCGATTTTCTGATATTTAAAAGAATATCAGTAACCAGACCGTTCCTGGTCTCATTGACTCTCATAGTATATTTTTTTTCTATGGAAGTCAATGAGACCAGAAACCGTCTGGTTACTGATATTCTTCTAAATATCAGAAAATCGGCTGAATGCATTCGAAAACGGTAAAACTCAACTGTTTAACTCTGGGGGAGTTGTAAAATGAGCCTATTTCCAAAAAAAGTGGAGTATCCCTTTAAGACATATTCCGGATCTATTTGAACAATTCATCAGTGCTCATTATTATAATGGCAATAACAGAAAATAATAATCCAAGAATTGAAAAAAGCATTATTACTGACATAGTTGACCCTCACCATCCAACGCCCAAGTCTCTATCTAACCTTAAAATAAAATGTCCTCATTAAGCAGCCCATGCAACTTGGGTTGTGAACATCGACATATTTGAAACATATTTACCTCCTCCTCATTCATCCCTAATTTAAGACGGTTTCTTTGCGATCCCAATACAGATATGGCTCAACCCAGATGTTTGAGGAGCCTTCTTGCCTAAAGAACATCCCACTTGAGGTCTCCACTACAAGTGCAGCTTTCCTAACCATTCACCAAATGTCCATTTCCTCCCCTAGAGGGAGCGTATCACTGGTAGCGAGTGGTTAGTATATTTTTTTCTCAGGGTTATGTTGGTTTTGGAGACGGCTTAGTAGAAAAAGGGAAGCCTGTGCAAACATCTCCATTATCACCCGCTTTAGAGAAGCTGCTCCTGCCATCCAACAAAAACACAGGGATCCTGCCAGAGCGGGACTGTCTGAGTGCAGAACACGGCCGTACGCAAATACCAGCCATACCTGGACCTGCTGCAGAGGAGCTGCGACCGCAATGACCCTGCCATCTGAAATATGCTTACTGGAAGACCACGGGAAACCAAAGAGCAGGGAGACACACGCAAAAATCTAATGCCATTTAAAAGTTGAGAAAGGTGTTCTGACCCATTTTATCAGTTAAAGGAGTAGTTCACTTTAAAAAAAAAAAACTTCCATGTCTTCCATGTCCATGTCTTTCTTTCTTCAGTGGAAAAGAAATTAAGGTTTTTGATGAAAACATTCCAGTATTTTTCTCTATATAATGGACTTCAATGGGAACCAAACGGTTCAAGGTCCAAAAGACAGTTTCAGTGCAAACTACAAACTGTTGAAAGGGCTTTAAACGATTCCAGATGATGAATAAGGGTCTTATCAAGTGAAACAATCGCTCATTTATGAAAATTGAAAAAAAAAAGCTCAAATGCTCGCCTTGCTCTGTTCTGTTATGCTCGTTTGCTCGTTTATCAAAATGAACGAATATTTTTTCGTGTCATTTGGTTCATTCAATGAACGAAATGAACGAGCTGACTCGGGAAAAGATTCGTTCACAAGTTTAATAATCATGGTTAGGGTTGGGTTTTATCCAATGCCAGTACCTACTACCGAACAGAGAGACTCAGGCACCGAAATGTTCGTTTTTATTCGGTCTGGTTATTACCGTTTACGTCTGAACCGGTTCCCTATTGGCACCGCGTTTTGGTACCCAACCCTAATCATGGTTCAGAAAAGCCCTAACCACAAATAGTGATGCTACAGCAATCTTAGTAAGACTCTGGCCTAAAATCATCCCTATAAGATACTGCAATAACATACATATAAACAAATATATATATAGTAAGGTCTGGAATATTAGATGGTAAGCAAACAATCAGTTCTTATTCGACATGTTGGATGCAGGAGAAATGGGCAGGAATAAAGATCTGAGTGACTTTGACAAGGGCCAAATTGTTATGGCAAGGTATCTCTGAAACAGCAAGACTTGTGTGTTGATCCTAGGGTTCGAAATGACTTCGGACTCTTGGGGGGTCCCCTAAAATGTATGTAGGCCTAATTATTAAGTGATAAAAAAAAATTCTGAAGACTACCTTGCTACACTATGGACCAATGTCAGGGTTTGTAATGCCTCAAAATGAGGCAGAGGTGGAAAATCGTAACACTATGGGGGGTCCGGGATGGGGGCATGTCCCCCCAGGAGAAAATTTTGTACATTTTAAAGATAAATTAATTAATCTGCAGCACTTTGAGTCACTAAAATCAGTTGTTAAAAATAAATAATAATCCACCCACCAACCACCCATATTTTTTCGATTTAGATATCTGCAACATTACAATTCTTAAATTAAGCATGATAATATGGTCACATATCACACTAAAGTATCCTGATTTAAAATAAAATGTAAATCCCCTTACCGTCCGGACCCCCCCTAGATACAATCAATCAAAATTCAAATCAATACAGATTATAACAAATGCAAGCAAACAAATAGTATGATTCTACACGTTTCTAACTTGACTTTTTGGCTGCCGACTGCAGTTAAAGACTTGTTTGGGAATGAAAAGAGTCTTTGCACGTACACCTCGCCTCTACAATGGACAAGGGGAAAAAACGAGAAAGAAAAACTGGAGTGTGAGGTGTCTTGTGATGTGTGGGCTGTAAAAACAGAAATCAGGATGAATTTGGCGAGGCTGATTTGGTAGGGGATGGTTGTGAAATACACTCACCACCATGACTGCTGTTAACCTATCAAACACACTCCCCTGGCTCTAATATCTCCAGCGTGTGTGTATGAATGTCCCTCTCAGTAGCGTTGACCTGATCTGCCTAAATGACTCACTGTTGAGTCAAAGAGAGAGCAGACAAACACAAAATGCCTTTTTGTTGCTTCTGGACGCTTTAACCTCACTGGCATAAAGAGGGTAAAGTCAGGTGAGGAAAGAGAGGAAAGGGGATGTTGTGTATTGCAATTCTATTGGAGCCACTGTGTCCTTTCTTCTGAAATACTGCTTGTTCTGTAATACACTCTTAGAAGAAAAGGTTCCATCAGCGCTACGTATTTGGAACCCCTAAAAGGTTCTATACACTCTTAAAAAATGGTTCCTCTGGGTTCTATATAGAACCCTGGGGTTCCGTACTTGGTCAATAGAACCTTTTACCAAAAAAAAAAAAAGGTTCTATATAGAACCATTTTGGAGTTCCATATATGAAGCGGCGGATGGAACCATTTCTTCTAAGAGTGTACCTGATAATCACCTGATCCATAAAAATCCAACAAATGCATGTAATCAGAATACACTTTTGAATGTAAACTGGCTTCAAATGGCTTTAAACGATTCCAGATGATGAATAAGGGTCTTATCTGGGACCCTTCGAGTCATGACTCGAAAAAAGACTCGTTCATTTTGATGAACGAGTTTGAACGAACGTGCATCACAGAACAGAGCAAGGCGAGCATTTGAGCTTATAAAACTTAAACTTTGTTATTTATTTATTAAATGAGCGATCGTTTAGCTTGATAAGACCCTTATTCATCGTCTGGAATCGTTTAAAGCCCTTGTAGTTTGCACTGAAACTGTCTTTTGGACCTTGAACCGTTTGGTTCCCATTGAAGTCCATTATATGGAGAAAATCCTGGAGTGTTTTCATCAAAAACCTTAATTTCTTTTCGACTGAAGAAAGAAAGTCTTGGATGACATGGGGGTGAGTAAATTATCAGCAAAAGTGTTTTCAAAAGTGAACTACTCCTTTAAAGTGTGCCTATGTAACTTGTTTGGTTTCCAAAAAAGGGGACTTTTTCTTTGGAATATTAAAAAGTTTTTAACAAAAAATAAATAAATTATTGAATCCTTAAAATCCTTCACAAAAAGACCTGAGAATTTGTATTCAAGTTAAGGTCCATGCTGACTTTAATGAAGCATAGGGATATCAAACAAAGACAAACAAAGTTACTGGAGGAAAGACGGCCAAGAAAAGACACAAACCACAGAGATTGCGTGGGCAGTTATAATGCTACTGGACTGGACACTGCTCGATTGGATGCATATCAACATACTCAGCCATGGGTAAATCTGCCCGGTCTCCACCGAGTACAGAAAAACAAAGTCTCTAATAAAGCTCTTGAGAGGTTTCCAAAGCTCCCCAATGTTTGACTTCTGCAGTCCACTATAAACAAACTCAAACGCACAGGTATGCTGCTCAGATCAGAGATAAAATGATATTATCTGTGCACTGGATCAGGCAAGAAAAATATTTCTCAAGCCAAAGAAAAGATCTCACAGAGCAGAAACACCACATCAGAAGCATAAATGTTAATACTATTATCTAATGGCTTTGTTCTGGATTAGCTAGGGAGCTTAACAAAGAAATAATTACAATAATCTTACACCAGTCTGGACAGATTGCAATACCATGATGATTTCTGGGACTGGAATAACTAGATATTCTAGCTTGACCAGAAGGATGACCAGCTAAAACCCATCATGAAACATCAAGTTGGATTTGTGTCAGAACGACTCAGAAAACAGGCATGCTAACCTTATCTGATGTATTGTTTTATTTACGACTTTCATTGTGTATCAAGTCAACTGTTGCATTATGCATAAATTCAAGCATGCAATGTAAACAGCAGTATTTCAAAATGTAAAAATATAATAAATGCACACTAACATCCTGGTCTGTCGTCAGCCAACTTATTCTAGTTACAACAGACAGGAAAAGGAATTAAAAATGCCCACGATCCGGTGATGGTGAAAACGTCACAACTGAAATAAAGGCTTGAAATAAAGAGACGGCGCACATACGCCAGCGGCGCTCCTGCTCTCCTGAATGATGTTCTGGTGAAAAGCATGTGAATAGAAGATGTTATCTCTCCTTGTTAAACCCTTTACATCCTCACAGGACAATAGCCCAGCTCTGTCGACGGCACGATCTGTTTAGCATGTGAACTTCAAAGCTTCATCGTGAGATGCAGGACATTTGTTAAGCTGATGGCACCGTATGGTTAACGTGCGGCGTGATAAAGTGTGTAATGTATTTGTAAACGGGTCAACCCTGAAGTCATAAAAAGGCAGTGCAAGGCTGATATAACCCAAGTCTTGTTCAAGAGCCAAAGCAAAGGCTTACAGGTTCAAAGAGAATCTTGATAAATGATTAAAAAGACTCAAACTCCTTACAGCTTTGAGGAGTATTACAGCTCCCAGATGGCGCTGGGGCAACAATGGAAAAGAGGAATGCTCGGCCGGTGGCCAGTGAAGCACGAGGCTGTGCCCTGAGGTTTCTTTAATTATCATTTGCTGTCCTATTTATGTACTCATTCATACCTTGCCTTTAAAACATTTGACCTCTTATGTAAGCCCATATTTGAATATCTCACTGTGAATTGTGGGGAAATTTTTTTTTTTCTAGGATGCAAAATGTCGTCATTGTTATAAGTAGGCCAGTCCATGTTTTTACTTTCCTGAGGAACTTCCCAGGAACCCATTGGAGGCTGAAATGTGGATAAGTTCATCGACCCTTTCAAACTGTGTAAAGTTTCATTAGGCTATGCTGAAAATCATTTAGAATTTGCTCTGATAAATAAAATATATTACAGGTTAAACCTGTTTTAAAGGGATAGTTCACTTTGAAATTAATTTTTGGTTTGTTTTAGCTTACCTCAAGGGCATCCAAGCAGTATTTTCAATTTTTATATTTTTAGGTCAAACCGTTCTCGTCTGTCAGTCATATAATGGAGGTCTATGGTCACCACCTCAAAGAGTATTCACAGGGAAGTCCAAATTAAACATGATTTAATGACTCGTAAATATAAGTACACATTGATGGTCTAAGACACAAAACGAGCGGTTTGTGTGAGAAAACGAACAGTATTTATATCGTTTTTACCTCTTGTGATTACAGCCATGTCCAAGTGATCTGAGGGCACGGGCGCTTTGGTCTGCGCAAGAAAACTGTTTGTTTTCTCACACAAACCACTTTTTTCGTGTCTTAGGCCATCAATATGTACTTACATTTACGAGTCATTAAATCATGTTTAATTTGGACTTCTCTGTGCATGCTCTTTGAGGTGGTGACCATAGACCTCCATTATATGACTGACAGACAAGAACGGTTTGACCTAAAAATATCAAAATTGAAAATACTGTGGAAACAAAGACACCTACATCTTGGATGCCCTTGAGGTAAGCTAAAACATATCAAAAATGTATTTCAAAGTGAACTATCCCTAAAAAAAAAAGTTAGAAAATGCTGAAACTACAACTGAAAGTGTAACAAAAATATAAAAAAAATACTGCATATACATTTCATTTTGTGTATCTTTTAAAAACATAACATTGATTCATATTAAAATTTTCTTATATTATAAGAATGTAGAGACTTTCACAAGACTTTCAGAGACAGCAAAAACAAATCAGGGCTTTCAAAAAAAAACTAAATCTGCGGAGCAAAACGCAGGAATGCTTAGACAATCCGAATCTCAACACAGGACAGGTTAGGAAAGGACCCAGAGCTCCTCTATAATTGCTCAGTAATATCCATCTGTCACTCAGGCCCGGATGCTCTAATGGTATACGACAGCAATTATGTCGTTATATCTTCAATATGCCCAAGACCTGGAGGAAGTTTCTGAGTAATAGAGCCAGAGACGGAGAGAACGAGGGGGGAGGGGAGTCAACAAGAGGAGAATGTTTCATACGTAATCATACCAATGAAAAAAAAAGACAATAACACCAAGAATAAGGAACGTTTCACCCACAAAAGAGCTCAAAAGCAAAGTATAAGAGTTTAAAATGACATGAGAGTTAGTAAATGATGACTCTGAGCGAGCAATGACCTTATAAAATCACAATAAAACACCCATATAAAATGCTATAGCCGGGAAGACATGTCATAAAATCCACTTCTCTATGAGTATGGGAGCAGTAATTGGTCTAAAATAATGGTTTCTCTCTTAAAAGAGACACACGTTTTATACCAAACCACAAAGTAGTCTGGGAAACCCCTGAACCTGAGGATAAAACGACGGAGGACTTGATCAATGAGAATCCATTTAGCCAAAAGATGACGAAGAATGAAGATGAAAGCAGGAGGTTCTTGAGTTTGTCCCGTCTGATCACTTCTTCAATGAACAGCCTCTTGAAGTGCTTAATACAATTCAGTGTGCCTAACGGCTATGGATGCTTCACTGACCTCAGCTTGCATACTGCATCTTTAATGCAAAAAAACTAAGAATGTTTTATTTCAGCTTTCTCAGACTTAATTTCACTGGATAACATAAAAAGCACAGCATCATGGATGTTTTAAGAACGTACGCCAGGGCAGTCTTTACTCTAAAATAAACATTCGAATAGCACTTGGAAAGACACAGCAGAGCGAAGTTTGTCAGGGGCAATCTTAAAGGAGTAGTTCTGCAGTCGAAAATAAATTAAGGTTTTTGATGAAAACATTCCAGGATTTTCTGCATATAATGGACTTCAATGGGAACCAAATGGTTCAAGGTCCAAATGAGAGTTTCCGTGCAGCTTCAAAGGGCTTTAAAAGACACAAGACGATGAATAAGGGTCTTATCAAGTGAAACGATCGGTCATTTCAAAAATAAATAAAAAGGTTTTATAAGCTCAAATGCTCGCCTTGCTCTGTTCTGTGATGAGCGTTCGTGACTCTCCAGTTCGAACTCGTTTAGCAAAATGAACGAACCTTTTTTTCGAGTCATGACTCAAAGGGTCCTAGATAAGACCCTTATTCATCATCTGGTGTCGTTTAAAGCCCTTTGAAGCTGCACTGAAACTCTCATTTGGACCTTGAACCGTTTGGTTCCCATTGAAGTCCATTATATGGAGAAAATGCTGGAATGTTTTCATCAAAAACCTTAATTTCTTGTCATCTGAAGAAAGAATGACATGGACATCTTGGATGACATGGGGTGAGTAAATTATCAGCAAAAGATTTGTTTTTGTTTTTTTGTTTGTTTGTTTTTTAAAGTGAACTACTCTTTTAAGAAAATAAGGAAAACAGGACAGGGAGAGATATAGAAGGAAACCAACAAACTAAAAAGTAGCAATACAACAAACCAAACAACATGTTTCAATGGCGTCTCCATTATCAAGCTGCAAGAGCACACTAATTCATGTGACTCTACTGAAACTTTCTCAAGCAGTGTTTGTCAGATTCATTTAAATTAATCAGATCAACAATTTGGTTCAGATGATGTTTTTGAATCCCTGCAGTAAAATCCTGGTGTTTAACTCTATGTTTTCAAGTTATATATAAAGTGTTGCATCACTACCAAATACACAACAGTTCAAAAGATCTTCTGAAAAAAGTCTCTTCTGCTTATCAAGGCTGTTTTCATTTGATCAAAAATGCAGTAAAAAAAAAAAAACAGCAAAATTGTGAAATATTATTGAAATAACTGTTTTTTATTTTAATATATTTTAAGCTGTAATTTATTCCTGTGATCAAAGCTGAATTTTCAGCATCATTACTCCAGTCTTCAGTGTCACATAAAATCATTTCAATATGCTGATTTGGTGCCCAAGAAACACTTCTGATTATTATCAATGTTGAAAACAGTTGTGCTGCTGCATATTTTGGTTGAAATCTTAATGATTTTTTATTTTAATTTAAGATTCTGATGAATAAAAAGTTCAAAATAACAGCTGGGACAGAAATCTTTTGTAACATTATACATGTTTTTATGTAAAAGCATTAATTTCATTAAAAATAAATAAATAAATAATTAAATAAAATAAAAATATATATATATGTAGTATAATATAATATACATAATATACAGTATATATATATATATATATATATATATATACTGTATACTGTATATATATATATATATATATATATATATATATATATATATATATATATATATATATATATATATATATATATATTCTTGGGCGCCAAATCGGCATATTAACATGATTTTTTTAACTTTTGAACTCTCTATGAACCTTTCTCTGATTCAAAAACATCCCCCTCTAAACCCAATGAAAAAAAAAATTGATTTAGGATTTTGAACTTTATTGTTTGTAACTTAAAACTTCAAGAGTTTACATTTTTGTAGAGCAGTAAGAGGGCCATTATTTTCTCATTCGCTGGAATCTCATAGTTGCTCTAATCCGAGCAGCTCACAGTTCAGCCTTAAGTTACAACACAAGTGTATATTACTGTCACTGTTTGCAAACAATCAGCTGCGCTGCCAGAGAGTTTGTCTCTATTGTTTGCCTGTAGTATAAATACAGGGTCATTATTGCTAAATGTCTTCAGGGACAAAGAGGAAGGGGTTAGATAGTCGCACAAACCATATCCTGCTTTTGAAGATGCTAAAGCCAGACACATTCAGACATAAAACCACAGGAGTAACACTGTGTTGCTATTTATGCCTGCCGTCCCAGTTGGGAGTTTATTTGAGAACGAAATCCCGAAGCAGCCACTCATGAACTCATGAAGAGAGAAGCGGGAATTCCTGACATCTTATTACACATGGGAAACAGAGTCACAGATGAGATCTCAAATGTTTTCCCAGAAAGTAATTTAATACTGCAACCCATTTTATTTCTGTAATGAGGCATTTCTGAGAAAATTTTAAATAAGACACAATTGAGAACTCTCTCTGTATAATATAATGTTCTTTGATATGCATGTCAAAGTACAAGATGCTAAACTCCATGTTTTCTTTCTCTCTCAGTGTCTCTCTCTCTCTCTCTCTCTCTCTCTCTCTCTCTCTCTCTCTCTCTCTTTGTTTCTCTCAATGGAAAAGAATGCTGTCTTTGCTGAAACCTGTCATTTACTGCACGGCTGCTGAAAACAGTCTGGACTCCTTCACCCCATTTGTGTCTATGGGCTCTAGCCTGTAAATCTATATGGAAACGCATTTATTTCAACACACTGACACAGACAGGAATATGCACATAAAACTCAGCCTGACAGTATCTCTTACAGTTTATGCATTCTGCAAGTCATTCCAAGACCACAATAGCAACAAACTAGTAACACTCTAACTTAGAACACACAGGAAACTGGCAGCAGTCACACAGGAAGACCCTAGCAACCACCAAGAGCACCCTAGTAACTGTACACAACAAAACTGCCTTGCAATGCCTTAGCAACACCAAAACTTCTTGAAACCACCTTAGCAGCATCATAGCTACCACCCAAAACTCCCTACACTGTAAAAAATGATTTTTTGGTTAAGTAAATACTAGTAAAAAAAACCCAATGTAATTTACTTGAAAAAGTTAGTTCAGGCAAGAATTTAAAAAACTAAGTAAATTCCATATCAGTACTTATTTCAAGCGAGTATAAATGAAAGTGTATATATCAACTCAATAAAATTAAGTAAAAATTACTCAACTTTTCTGATACTGGGGTTCCCATCATGCACTGGACCTTGAATAATTAATGAGGTTCATTTTTCACTGGTTTCCAGCTGTATTTACACTGTTTTATCATTGATTTTTGTTTTCAGTATTAGTAAATTGCCATTTTGTGACATTTCGAGTAAATTTTTTGCTTAAAACGACACATTCAAACACAAAAACGATCCATCAAATGTTATAAGGCTTAAAGTCTGACATGATGTATATATAAATGACTTAGATGATCTAAGTAAAGAACATACTATAAATGACTAATAAAATTCAAGATAATTGTTTTAGTGAAGTGTAATACAAAGGCAAAGGAAATCGGTATTAATCAACCTTTTACAAGCCGAGTTAAAATTACTTATTTAAAGTTTACTTAATTCCACATTCCAAGTAAATTTAACTTAAAGATTTCTAATTAAAGCTACTGATAAATATGTTTAGGTTTTTACTTGGCAAATCTTTGTAAATTTACTAGCATTTTCTGAGTGAGATCGTTTAGCAAGGTTTTTTCAAGTAAATCCTACTCCAAATTTTTTACAGTGTAGCAACCAACCAGAACACAATAGAAAAACTTCCCTAGCAATACCCGGGAAAATGTATAGCAATTGCATAGTGTTCTGGATGCGTTCAGGCTGTTGTCAGGATGTGCAAGGTTTTTGTGCTTTAGTAATATCATAGAAACTACCATCAACTCCCTAACAACACCCAAGAATCCACTCAGAACACCCTTGAAAACCTCCATAGCAACACCTTAGCAACCCCCAGGATACTGTCTAGCAATCGCATTGCAATGCCCTAGCTGACAACCACCCTGAATGCTCTAGCAACTATGCACAAACCTTTGCACTATCCTGGCGATGGCCTACTATCCAGAACGCTAGTAACTGCATAGCAACACCTTAGCAACCACCCATAACTTCTTGACTCCAACTAGCATCACCTTAGTAAAATCATAACAACCACCAACAAATCCCTAACAACACCAAAGCAACAACTGAGAACCCCAGAGAACCTCCCTAGCAACACTTTAGCAACACACAGGAAACTGTCAAGCAAGTGCACACGTACTAGTGTTCTAGATGGTTGCTAAGGCATTGTCGAGAAGTGCAAAAGTTTTGTGCTTAGTTGCAGCAACCACCCAGAGCTTCTTGAAACCAACTAGCATCACCTTAGTAATATCATAGCAACACCCAAGAACCCACCCAGAACACCATTGAAAACCTCCATAGCAACACCTTAGCAACCCCCAGGAAACTGTCTAGCATTTGCATTGCAATGCCCTAGCTGACAACCACTCTGAACGCTCTATCAACTATGCACAAACCTTTGCACTTTCCTGACGATGCCCTAACAACTATCCAGAACACTAGTATCTGCATAGCAACACCTTAACAACCACCCATAACTTCAGCATCACCGAGAAGGGTCTGACTGCAGAGCCGCAGAGCCGCAGTTTTACCCCAGCAGTTTCACCCCAGCAGTTTTACCCCGCGCATGCGCAGTTTCACTATAGCAGTTTTATCCGCTCGTTTTGAATAAGTTATTAAATTGTCTTTACTGCAGTCAGTTCAGCAGTGCTGTTGGACAAATCATTCTTTTATTTAACATATATTCATGTCGCAGGAAACTTGCAGCACCAGGCCGTTGGATCAAAATGAAAAAAAAAAAAAAAAAGTAAGGGTATTTTGTTGTCTTGTTTTCGGGACACTTTAACGTCCTGATTTATTTGTTTTTCGAAATGCAATTTGCCATTTCAGCATATCTCCCATCAACTCGATATGACATCCTGTCGGGTCTTCATGATTATGGTAAGTTATTGGACTTTTATCAGTCTGTCTCCACTCTGTTATATCAAAAATATATTGTAAAATGAATGTTTCAGTATGCTTTACACATCGTATTGAATGAACCCGTTGATTTCACTGCTGTAAGTCTTATTTCTACGTTATATTAATATTATTGTTGTTAATAGTATTCATGGAAGTATTGCTTTTTTCTCAGCATGACATTCATGACACAATAAGTGGTGCCTTCTCCTCGTGGAGAATTTTGTTTCTAGGGTTTAGTTATTATTATTTGTCATTTAGCAGACACTATTATCCAGAGTGACTTTTAGTAAACTAACTTTAGGGACAGTCCTTGCTCAGGACTCAGTATTCTGCACAACTTTGTTCTCATTGTTGTCTTTTTGTATTTTGTCAGACATGGAAGGTGGCTTGCAGATTGGGCTCAGGCGGTTGGATTGCACATGGCGGTTGGATCTTGCCTCACTGACAGTGAAGTGAGCTTTTGTTGTCAAAGTATTTTGTTTATTTATTTATCTATCCTATTGTCAGTCGACAATATTCTATACTTAGACTTTCAGGGGACACAGATATCAGTTGGGTTCTTAAAACACACCAAGTCCCATTGTTGCAGGGTTGATCCTTGAAAGACCCTAAAATACCCCTGTGAACACACGTGTGCCCCAAGCCAAATGGTCTAGAGCTAGTCTGATCATTACAGGCATGCACTACTTTAAATATATGTTCTTGCTAAATGTAATGTTGTAGTTTTATAATGCGGTATTAAAAAGGGCTTAAAAATTTTAACTGGTGGACACCCTGTATTAGGGCAGGGACATTGACCTTTGTTATTTTTGTTTGTTTTTGTAAAATGGATTGATTCAAATAGATGAATTCTCTCGTGCAAATTCGAAGTAAATCAAATCTTAGTTTGGTTCTGCATTGCATGCATGAAATTATACATTTTATTAAATGAAACATTTTGTAGTGGACAATTGAAATACATTACATCACACTGTGCTCTTCTACAACAGATGAATGGACCAGGAGAAATTGAGTATGGAGTAGGAGCGCTGGAGGGGGACACTGTTAATTTGCTGTTAATTTTCAAATATTTTTCATAAAGAATGCCAATATGATGAGCAGCATCAGGAAAGGTGTGGAATGGTTGAAGGACAATCACCCGCTGATGAAGATCAAGTCCTTGCCACCACGCATTGACAGCATGGAGGAGGAAGAAAGCCCTTTCTCCACTACATTCACATTGTGCCACAACTTTGGATGAGGATGATAAATTAAGAGCCACATTCTATTTTACATTTAAAAACAGAGAGGTCATGCCCTTTTTCATGTCTGAGGTTAAGGACAAAGAAAAATGTACGAGTGTCATCATTTTAAAACCCTGACATTTAATTATTATTATTTATTTTCTAATTGGTGACAGACTTGCTGTCTGTCTGTCTGTAGCAGTATGTCTGTGTATGTATATTAGACGGTCTGTCTGTATCAATATGTCTGTCTGTGTATCAATATGTCTGTCTGTCTGTCTCAGTGTGTCTGTGTATGTATGTCAGTATGCCTATCTGTCTGTATCAGTATGTCTGTGTATGTATATTAGTTTGTCTGTCTGTATCAGTATGTATGGCTGTGTATCAATATGTCTGTCTGTATCACTGTGTATGTGTATCAGTGTGCCTGTCTGTCTGAATCGTATGCCTGTCTGTCTGTATCAGTATGTCTCTCTGGTAATTGAATTGAAATATAATTGAATTCTTGGTAATGTCTTCAAAATTAATAAAATATTTGAAATAATTGTTAATAATTTGTGTTCAAGTCATTTGTTTCATCAGGCAGATTTAATTAATTTAAGAATAATTGAAGAGTTCAGATGCAAAAGCCTCTAAATGCCATTTGAAATTTTCTTCTAAAATGACCATTTTTATCAACCTTGTATATTTAAGTTCAGTAATTTCACTTATTGCCATTTAAGTGAAATTACTGAACTTAAATATACAAGCTTGATAAAAATGGTCATTTTAGAAGAAAATTTCAAATGGCATTTAGAGGCTTTTGCATCTGAACTCTTCAATTAGACATATATTGATTTAGACTAATAGTTCGCCTTTGAATGTCTAATCAGAAGTTTGTGTTATACCAGGTATTGAGCAATTAAGTGTATATATATATATATATATATATATATATATATATATATATATATATATATATATATATATATATAGATAGGGCTATTTATTGTTTTGGAGGAAAAACGTAAAAGATTAGTGTGCTCCTGATACAAGCACTGTTTTATTTCAGTAAAGGAACCTGAAAGCCTGCGAGCAACAGCAAAAAAATAACTAGTAAGCAAATACTATATAGGTTATTGACACTGCGCGTGCACGGGTAAAACTGTTGAGGTGAAACTTCGCATGTGCGGGGTGAAACTGTGGCTCTGCAGACTAATAAGCAAAACTAATTGGTAAAAATAACCATTAGATCGTTTTAATACTGAACAATTTGCGCGGGTAAAACTGCTATATTGAAACTACGAATGCGCAGATAAAACTGCTTAAAACTGTTGTGGCGAAACTGCGAATGCGCGGGGGTAAAACTGCTGGTGTAAAAACTGCGCATGCGCGGGGTAAAACTGCTGGTGTAAAACTGCTGGGGTGAAACTGCGGCTCTGCGGCTCTGCAGACAGATATTATTGGCATCACCTTACAACCACCAACAAATCCCTAACAACACCAAAGCAACCACTGAGAACACCAGAAAACCTCCCTAGCAACACTTTGGCAACACACAGGAAACTGTCTAGCAATTGTATAGGTATAGTGTTCTAGATGGTTGCTAGGGCATTGTCGAGAAGTGCAAAGGTTTTGTGCTTAGTTGCAGCAACCACCCAGAGCTTCTTGAAACCAACTAGCATGACCATAGTAACATCATAGCAACCACCATCAACACCCAAGCAATTAACCAGAAAACCCTAGAAATACCCAAGCAACCACTCAGAACACCCTGGCAACTGCATGAACATTTGCAACTGCCAAGCAACACCTTGGCAACCACCCAATTGTTTTTTAAACCACCATAACCTAACAGAACAGAAACCCCACAAAACTCCCAAGAATCCCCTTTAACAACATCCAACCAACCACCCAGAATACCCTAGAAAGTACCCAGAAAACCCCTAACATCCATCAAGCAACACCTTAGCATTACAGTTGCAACTACCCAGAACATCCTAGCAACCACTTAGCAACTATGTTTAAATCTGAGAAAAGTCATTCTACCATGAAAATATCAAGATCTATTTTTCACGATCTTAAATTAAGACTCTCCCAGCAATCAGCAGGTTAAATGAAAGTTTTTCCCCAGCCCAAGGGTCAATGAGTATCAAAAGGCAAGCGCTTCCTCTCCTGCGTCTCACACTTGGGCCTGTGGCGTGGCAGTCTGTCAGCAGAGGTCTGGTTTGTGGTAAAACGGTGGCAGTAATGAGCAAGCCACTCTTAACGACACACTTAAACAGGGGTATTAGAAGGGGCTCTGAGAGGGGTGTGAGACAAACACGCAAACACAAGAGTATTATTAGGGGCCCTCCGAATACAAGTCATGACACACACTGACACTTCTGTGTGGAAATACTGCAGCGTTATAGTGGTACACTGATTTATTGCTTCGCTGATGGATCAGCGCTGATAAGAAATTACTGGAAATCTGCCAAAATGAATTGAATAAACAAGCGCATTTATTTCCTCAAGGAAGTGTGTTATTAATATCCTTAACTAATATCTTCAGACATGGCGATTTGCTTTGTACGTAGAACCAGAAGATGCTCATGGCCCCTTTAGGAAGCTAAAGTGCAAGTAGTTTAAACATTTCAATGCTGTCAATCATCCTTTGGAAATAATGATAATTCAGGTAAAGTTTGATCTGTGCATATAAGGAATTACCAAACTGAACTTTTATTCTATTAGACAGGTTGCATTGCAACAGCTTCACTAAAGAAAGACATTAAAAAAAAGATATAGAAATATTATGTAAAAACAAATTAACTTAAATATATATATATATATAATATATATAAAAAAATGTACTAAATTAAATTACATTTTAAAATATATTCACATGGAAAACAGTTTTTATTTTTATTGTAATAATATTTCACAATAATACAGATTTTACTGTACACTCTAAAAAATGCTGGGTTATTTCAACCCAAATTCGGGTCAAATATTGACAAGCCCGTTAATTGGGTTAACATTTTAAATAACCCAACGTTTGGGTTTGTCCATATTTTACCCAAAATTGAGTTAAAACAATCCAATATTTTTAATAAATGCAGTTTTGGTGAGCAGAGAAGGCTTCTTTCAAAAACATTTTAAAACATCTTAGCGACCCCAAACTTTTAAACAGCAGTGTTTATAAGAGAAAATGGCAAACTAACAATATAATCATAATATTGCTTTATCTGCAGCATCCACAGTGATAACTACACTTCCTGAGTTACGATGTGTTCATTTTCTATTTCCACGAGGACACGTTGTGTTTATTATAACTGTATCCTGTCATGCAATTCCATTGAAAAGTAAAAATATTCAGATACGGTCTGCTCAAAGTACTATTTATTAGATGCATTAATATGCACTAGCTTTGCACCGCTTTAAACTATACTTGCATGATTCAATTGCACGATAGAGGAACAATTCTATCTTCATCACTCAGACTGGATGTTCTTCCCATCCAGAATATGAATGACAACTCTATTATTTTTAATAATGTGAAAAGAGCTCTTGAACAGATTTCCCAACAAATCAAACTCTGAGCCTGTCGACAAACAAGACATCCATACGCATGCATCTGCTCATTTCCAGTGTTTGTTTACTTCCCAAATAATTGCAGCTTAAGACCCTTAAGGGGACACAGAATGAGCCAGTTCAGATTTTAATATTGAAATGCTAAATTGGGCAAAGCCTCCAGGAATTGGAGAATTTTAATAAGGTTGACGGTCAATGGCACTTCATTGGGGCATGAGGGCCACTTGGCCTGGTGTGACATCAATCTCTGATTCTTGAGTTAAAGGAGGCAAAAATGCACCGAAGACCACACAGCAGCAGTAATGGCACGTCTATGCCCACTAACCAGAGTCCTTTACCAGGAAACCATCTCAAACTGAGACATTTTGTTTTCATTAAGCTGCCTTTGTTACTCGCCCCAGTGACAGGTTCTGATTAGTGAACGGTTGGGTACGGAGAGGTTGGTCTAGGTCATTTGCCTGAAGCCTACAGTAAATCACAGGCAGGTTCATGAGAGAGGAATGCTGTGGACTTTTCGTGCAAATGCCGTGACAGTAATTCTCTAAATGCAAGGATGCCACTGGTGTTCTGTTGGGGGAGCAAGAAGATGTGCATGGGAAAAGCCATCTAAAATGGCGCTGTTTGTACACCAGATATTAACTATATAAAAAAGAACCTAGACTAAAGACAAACTTTGAAGTTAGCTTGAGAAAGCCAGACTTGGATGGATGGGTGGGTAGGTGGATTGGTGGATGGATGGGTGGATGGGTGGATGGATGGATGGGTGGATGGATGGATGGATGGGTGGATGGGTGTACGGATGGATGGGTGGGTGGGTGGATGGGTGGATGGGTGGATGGGTGGATGGATGGATGGATGGGTGGATGGGTGTACGGATGGATGGGTGGGTGGATGGGTGTACGGATGGATGGGTGGGTGGATGGATGGATGGATGGGTGGATGGGTGTACGGATGGATGGGTGGGTGGGTGGATGGGTGGATGGATGGATGGATGGGTGGATGGGTGTACGGATGGATGGGTGGGTGGGTGGATGGGTGGATGGGTGGATGGGTGGATGGGTGGATGAATGGGTGGATGGGTGTACGGATGGATGGATGGGTGGATGGAAGGATGGATAGATGGATTGGAGGATGTATGGATAGATGGATAGACGGATGGATGGATGGATGGATGGATGGATGGATGGATGGATGGATGTATGGATGGGTGGGTGGATGGAAGGATGGATAGATGGATGGATGGATGGATGGATGGGAGGATGTATGTATGGATGGATGGATGGATGGATGGATGGATGGATGGATGGATGGATGGATGGATGGATGGATGGATGGATGGATGGATGGATGGATGGATGGATGGATGGGTGGATGGATGGATGGATGGATGGGAGGATGTATGGATGGATGGATGGATGGATGGATGGATGGATGGATGGATGGATGGATGGATGGATGGATGGATGGATGGATGGATGGATGGATGGATGGATGGATGGATGGATGGGTGGATTGATGGATGGGTGGGTGGGTTGATGGATGGATGGTTGTATGGAGGGATGCACGGATGGATGGGTTCAACTTCATATAGGGTGTGTTTTTTCATGTTGCTATTAGGACAGGGCGATATGGTCAAAAGTTATCACATAATAATTTTTCATATCAGTCGATATTGCTAATTATCAGGATACATGTCAAATCTTTATTTCAGTCAAGTTTAAAGGCAGATTTTTGCTCCTGAGTGAAAGTTGTAGAAACCAGACAGTTAATTGTGGTTTTATGGAATGGTGGAACTGGATAAATATTGTCAATGTTCTGATCCAATCTGACTTCTGACCTGTAATGTTGTCTAATGTTCGCCAAAAGCCAAGGCTTTTTTTTTCTCGCTTAGTTGGGGTCATTTAATATTCAGCAATATTATTGATCTGCCTTACTTCAGGTCGACGATGTTGTAATTTCCTTCTAAAAACAAACTTTTTGTATTATTTTAATGCTATCACTGTGAAGCTGCTTTGATACAATCTTCATAGTAAAAAGCGCTGTATAAATAAAGGTGACTTGACTTTATCATCAGAACATGACAAACACTTGCCAAACAGGTGAACATTTTATATTACGTATGTTCTCTCTTAAAATTGTGCAGCTTGAGTTTTCAGTAGGAGTAGCTTGAGTTGGGATGCAGACGCATTTTAACAAAAACAAGAACGTCTGTAAAATTTTATAGGGTACACTTTGGTCGTCCATAATTATCCATAATAGGAAGAACCACACATTGCATCTCACAACCATGGTAAAAAGTAACTAGCCTCCACTTTTGTTGGAACACTTTTGTTAGTACCTTCTCTTATCCAAAAAAGGGGGGAAATATGTGTTAAGTATGTGTCTTTGTGTGTTTAAAGGTTCTCTTTTGGTGTGTGATGTATGTTGTAATGCCTAAAACAAATTTCCCTTACAGGGACACATAAATGTACTTTACTTTACTGTATTGAACCACACACTTGTAGAAAATGAAGAACAAAGAATGTGCATCAGGTGTGGTTTGCTTTTTTTTTTTTTTTTTCATTTATGAACCCATTGTAAACTTTATTGTTAAATATTATATTGCCATATAACAATGCTATTATATTTTGTGCAGGGAATTAGCTTATTTTGTCCCGACAAGTCACTGCTAAATGCCTATAAGTATTGTGGTATTCCACCACGTTTCTCACAGACACAACTTAAACTTGTACAGATCGGCGCTCACAGAAAGTCCAGAGCCTCCCACTCGTATTTATGATATATTGATTGACATGAAATGAAGAGTTCAGATGCAAAAGCCTCTAAGTGCCATTTTAAATTTTCTTCTAGAATGATCATTTTTATCAAGCTTGTGTATTTAAGTTCAGTAATTTCACTTAAATGACAATTATTAGGTAATCTTCATTGCCATTTAAGTGAAATTACTGAACTTAAATATACAAGTTTGATTAAGATGATCATTCTAGAAGAAAATTTTAAATGGCACTTAGAGGCTTTTGCATCTGAACTCTTCATATATACACTTTAGATGCCAGAGCGATGCTATGGTCAGTAAAAATGCGGTTGTCACTCCTGAAACTTTACAGCATGTGAATGGCCAAAATGTCAAATATAGTAATTCCAATCACATCCTCCGTAGTCTCCGGGGGAGGTCAATCTGTGACTTAAACTGAGCCCATCACATCGGATCGGACAGTACCACCCATGTGGCATTGTATCTTCCTGCTATTGAGGACAATCAGTCAAAAAGTCCCAGAAAATGCGCATGGCCACATAAGCATGGACGGCACGGAGGGACGTTCAATCCTGCCAAGATGACTTCCTGAATCACAAAGAGGATTTAAGGGACCGCAATGCAAGTTAACCAGGAGACATTTGGAAATACAAGTCATGCATATAACGTGTTTTATGGGCTCAAAGCGGCCTGTGACAGTTGAATAAATTGACAGGCTTTGCATCTTTCATCCTGTTGTCCAAGTGCCACAGATGCACAATTTAAAAGCTTTTTTCCCAATACCTTTTGGTTTAATGTAAAGTGCTTGCAATCTGTCGAATGTATAAATCCAGAAATTATAATGAAGGGCTTTGAGGAATCATTCATGCATGTTGTTTAACGTGAAAGATTGCATGAACCCTATGTATATATTTATTAAAAAAAAAAATTACAGTGATGCCTTGCACCGCTAATTAAACACAACTGAGAGCTCTATTTAGTCTTGAGCTGAAAATTGTTTTATTGTTGGAGAAGTTCCTTTAAGTCTCTATATTTGAACAATAGACTATTATCTGTATGCAGTGGCTCTGTTTTGTTGTTTTGTGATGGTTTAATTTTATTCACTGTGAGGTTGGTGAATCATGGCCTTGTCTCCATCTGTATCAAATAAAAATGCATAATTGCAGGGTTTGTGTCTAACAAATGGGCACTTTAGTCCTTCCTTTCAACTCGTCCTCCCCGGTGTGACATGAGCACTGACTGTATGAGTTATTTATGTCGATTGCTCGTTGACCCATCTTGTCCTTGACCTTGTCATCAGCATTACAGTATGCAGATATCTGCATCCAATAGCTTTGAATTATCACTGTGAAATTTGGAAATGTAAATTGATTTTGTTTAGGATTATTATTTGTTGCATTGGTGCACGAGTTGTTTTCTGTTCAGAACTGAATTAATACTGTTGGTGGCTAAGGCAAATATTATGAGTGCTGCTCATATAAGTGTAACAATACTGACATCATTAATACCTTAAATTACCTTGCTGATAATTTACTCACCCCCATGTCATCCAAGATGTCCATGTCTTTCTTTCTTCAGTCGAAAAGAAATTAAGGTTTTTGATGAAAACATTCCAGGATTTTTCTCCATATAATGGACTTCAATGGGGACCAAACGGGTCAAGGTCCAAAAGACAGTTTCAGTGCAAACTGCACTGTTCAAAGGGCTTTAAACGATTCCAGACGATGAATAAGGGTCTTATCAAGCGAACCGTTCGCTCATTTAATAAATAAATAACAAAGTTTAAGTTTTATAAGCTCAAATGCTCGCCTTGCTCTGTTCAGCGACGCACGTTTGTGACTCTCCTGTTCGAACTCGCTCAATAAAATGAACAATGAGTCAATTCGTTCGTTGAATGAACCAAATGACTTGGAAAAAGATTCGTTCATTTTGATGAATGAGTTTGCAGTTTGTCTTTTGGACCTTAAACCGTTTGGTTCCCAATAAGGTCCATTATATGGAGAAAAATCCTGGAATGTTTTCATCAAAAACCTTCATTTCTTTTCGACTGAAGAAAGACGTGGACATCTTGGATGACATGGGGGTGAGTAGATTATCAGCAAAAGATTTATCAAAAGTAAACTAACTCCTTTAAAGGTAAGCTATTACACTTTTATACACTTTCAACTTTCTTTAATGTGTAATGTTGTTTGAGCATGAAAAATGTCTGCAAAGTTCCTCCAGCAGGAGTTATTCTCTATATCAGTGCCACTGTTTCTGAACTCCCTGAAACGCCTCCATTGTAGTCTTGAGTTTTCCTCCGGGAACGAACACGTCACAATATTCCTCATTTAAATAATTCACACGTTTAATGAACCTTTTGTGCAAAATGGATGTAAAAGGTTTGTCATGGGACCACGTCAATAAAGAGCCTTTATTTTTAAGAGTGTACAGAGCTAGAAAATGAATGTTGCTAATGGAAGAATATGAACAGAAATGTTTGAGTTCGGATTGGGATCTCTTGCTTTTGATAGGAGATTGCAAATCTGAGTTGAGCATGAGGCATTGCTGAGATCTCTATATGTGGACTTCTTCAGAAGGTAAACAACTTACAAATCTCTGTGCAATCTTTGATTTAGTGAGATAATTAAAAAAAAAAATCTCATTTGTGATATCTTTCCAAGGGAATTCCACAATTTAACATGTTACAAAACCACAAAACATCAGTAACTTTGGCAGAAAAAAAACTCCCAAAATGATGATACCCACTTTCCATGAGATTTGCTTTGAATCAAACTAAACGAGCCAAAGGCTTCCTCACAAATTCTGGCAGTTTTTCCCCACTCAACTCTTTCAACAAGTGGCTTCCAGGTATTTTGCTCACTCAACAGTGCAATTTCGCTCTCTTAAGAAAAACATCTTTCCTCTTATCTCAGCCTCCGTCTCGAAACGGATTGCTGTTTTCGGCATCACCTGCCGAATGCATCAGCTCTCCTCCTGAAGCAGAGCTCACTTTGATGTCATTTGCAGGGAAAGCAAAAAATAAATAAATAGGACGAAAACATAAGTGGAAAATGTCTACCCGACAGCCTTTTCAACAAGCTACCTTCAGCCGACTGAGAGGCCGCGACTCCAGCTCCACGGGAGTGTGTTTGTCTTTAACCTCGACTCGTAAACGCTCTCAAAACAATGTGCAAATACACTGCTGCCCACTGAGAGAGACGCTGGTCAACTCTCTTTCACTCCGAGAGAGGTTTGCCATGGGAACCACAACTGTTAATCTTACCAGGTTGGAATAAACCACCATCCTAAGACCTGCAACTTTTAACCAGTAGTTCAAAAGATGATAAACAACAACCACACAAATAATCTGCATGCAATATGACAAATAAGGTTGTAATTCACCTCAAAATCACAAATGCATGAAGAAAATAAGCCCTATTGTTCAGAGCATTTGCAAAATTAAGCCGATTTCCAATTTCTGTAATGCGTATTGGTGCTTGTTTTAAAGGGATAGTTCACTTTGAAATAATTGTTTGGTATGTTTTAGTTTACCTCAAGGGCTTCCAAGATGTAGGTGTCTTAATTTACACAGTAGGTTCAATTTTGATATTTTTAGGTCAAACCGTTCTTGTCCGTCAGTCATATAATGGAGGTCTATGGTCACCACCTCAAAGAGCATGCACAGAGAAGTCCAAATTAAACATGATTTAATGACTCGTAAATGTAAGTACACATTGATGGTCTAAGACACAAAACGAGAAGTTTGTGTGAGAAAACGGACAGTATTTATATCGTTTTTACCTCTTGTAACCTCAGCCACATCCAAGTGATCTGAAAGCACGGGTGCTTTGTGGCTACAAGAGGTAAAAACGATATAAATGCTGTTCGTTTTCTCACAAACCGCTCGTTTCGTGTCTTAGGTCATAAAATCATGTTTAATTTGGACTTCTCTGTGCATGCTCTTTGAGGTGGTGACCATAGACCTCCATTATATGAACGGTTTGACCTAAAAATATCAAAATTGAAACTACTGCCGAAACAAAGACACCTACATCTTGGATGCCCTTGAGGTAAGCTAAAACATACCAAAAATACATTTCAAAGTGAACTATCCCTTTAATTTTGATTTTGGAGAGGAGAAAATATGCTCAATTGTCACACGTTTTGCTAGACTTGTTGGTAACAGGTGGGTAATGTTAATATCTAACGTATACATGGACAAACAGTACCCCTTTATAGAGGGAATTTTCCACAGTATCAATTGTGCAAATAAACGGCCCTCACTGTTCACACATGACCGCCTGGTTTACAATGGGGAAGTAGAACATAGCCTAAAACGTAAACACGTCATGTAGGTAACCAGACCATCACCTTGTGGTTCAATTCTCACAGTATCCCATGGTTGCAGACCAAATCCTTACAATACTGAACACATCTAAAGCTTAATTAGGAAAATATGCCCATTTGTTTCAAAGACAGAACTATTTATGTTCCTCAAAAACCAACAGCATCATAATATGGGCTCTGTCTAACCTCATAAAATTGGTAAACCCGCATTTCACTGGACCACCAAAATCAAAGCAAGTAAAACAAGATGTCGCTGTAATTTCAGCACGTTATTGCGCATTCATTGTTTAAAGACGCAAAACACATGGAAAAAGAGAAATAAAAAAATAGGATGGGAAGGATTTCCAACAAAACCTTCTTTATTGATAACCAATAGGGTAAATATACACTAAGGCAAATGCGCTGAGGCTGAGAAAAAGGTTTTTGGCTGAATTTTGATTGCATTTCAAACCATAATACAGTGTTTTCCCTTATAGAACAATGTGAAAATAAAGGAATGCATAAAATCATATGCATATTGCTATTTCAAAATAATATCGTCTGCTTCCAATATTAGCCTAATTCGGCCAACGGTGAACATTTTTGGCAATATCATCAATAGGGTAAATGTTACATTCTGCATCCCCATCTCAAACGTGTTGTGTACAGCTGTGTTTCATCCCTTGTTTTCATACCTACTCTATGACAACAGGGTTCAGTATCGTAGGCAAGAGGTAATAGCTAGTTAGACAGTAAAGGCTGGGACCGGGCCCTGTAATATGGGCCTAATCTCATAAAATGAGTCTTGTGATTAGACACCATCAGGGCTCTCCCCGAGTTCACGCCCAACAAAACGTGCAAAATGTTTTTATGGCCACCTGAATACCATCCTTCCAAATGATGTGATATAACAGGTCTTGCGTTGAGAAAAAAAGGGCGCTAAACCACAAGTGAAATTATGCAAGAGGTTTGGTTTAATGATATAGTCTCGATTGTGAGGGAAACTCTCACAGTAGTGTTGTCTAGCAAAGTAGGCAGTAAACAGAAGCGTGTCTACACCTGCGTCGCAACTCAGCAATGCAAAGACGAGAGTCAAAAAGATAATTTTACATAAAAACATGGGATGAAATGCAAAGCTGTTTGAGAAGTATATCAGTAATAGTTAAAAATCATTTTCTGTAATTGCTGCTGTTGCCTTTTGAAAAACTACAGATTTATAATGATGGCAATTGCATTGGTTATCAATGATAATGATCTAGTATCTGCTGATTAAAGGGATAGTTCACTTTGAAATTAATTTTTGGTGTGTTTTATCTTACCTCAAGGGCATCCAAGTCTTTGTTTCCACAGTATATTCAAATTTTATATTTTTAGGTCAAACCGTTCGTGTCTATCAGTCATATAATGGAGGTCTATGGTCACCACCTCAAAGACCATGCACAGAGAAGTCCAAATTAAACATGATTTAATGACACGGAAATGTGAGTACACATTGATGGCCTAAGACACGAAACGAGCGGTTTGTGTGGGAAAACGAACGGTATTTATATCGTTTTTACCTCTTGTAGCCACAAAGCGCCCACGCCCTTTACAAGAGGTAAAAACTATATAAATACTGTTCGTTTTCCCACACAAACCGCTCGTTTCGTGTCTTAGACCATCAATGTGTACTTACATTTACGAGTCATTAAATCATGTTTAATTTGGACTTCTCTGTGCATGCTCTTTGAGGTGGTGACCATAGACCTCCATTATATTTCCTAAAAATATAAAATTTGATAATACTGCGGAAACAAAGACACCTACCTATCATGGATGCCCTTGAGGTAAGCTAAAACATACTAAAACTTTATTTCAAAGTGAACTGTAAAGCATCATCTCACTCGCTCAAACAAAAACCTCTGTGACTCTCAAAGTCAGCATAAAAAGTGACACTTCACTTTTACTGTAATGGAGACTCTTAATCTTCACTCTCTTGGCACGACCTCCACACACTCACAATGAACCGACCCATCATGAGCTGCTAGCTACAAACTGACTGACTAACCACCTTTGTGAAACCTGAGAGAGAGGCTCTGCTGAGAATACGCCGTAGAGTAGACGACATAGAGAGGTTTTTGTCAGGATCGGTGCATCTCCTTGCATCAGCACTTATGGGTGATTACAGGTTATCCGGGTTTGTCATTTGCTTCAAATGAAGGATACCCTCCTCCGCAAAGGTGCGTAGGCTCCTATGACCTAACATTATGAAGCTGTGAAGGGTTTCATTAAGGCCTCAAAACAAGCATCTTGGTGTACAGCTCATCAAGGAAGCCATTCATTGAAAACCCTTAAATGTACACTGGCAAACCTGAAATTCTACTGAAAAGCAGCTGAATTAAGCCCTTGGAGAGCCACCAGGGGACTAAATCACATATTGTGGGTCTCAGGAAAAAATATATTTACTGTAGTAAAATGTCTGGAATAAAACTGACATCATACCAAACAACAGCACTACAACCTGCCAAGCATGAAGTGACTCTAAGGTGTTGGATAAGCTGTACAATTGATCTTATAAGCTTATAAACTAAAGAATAATGCTGCGTTCATGTACTATGGTAATTATGGTAAATTTATTTGACATTTTTATTTTTTATTAAAGAGGAATAGCCCCTTGAGATGAGCCATCTCGTTTTCGAGGGGGTCCTCGATTCTAGATTCAAATAAAACAAAAAACTGACCTAAATACCAAAAGCCGACGTGGAAAATGCACATGAACACCCCCTCATGTGGTATTTCCTACTGGGCAACTCGTAGGATATTTTGATGGACGAGTTGCCGAGATGAGAAAACCTTTGAACTTTTCAAAATGGCGGAGAGCAATGCAAGAGTCGTGAATTGTAAAAATATATATTATTCATGATCTAGAAAATATTTAGCATTTTATTTACCTTTTGAGTTTTGATAAATCATTTTCTTGCTGTTGTATATGACTTAAGCAATCTAAAATAGTTTTAGCTAAATAACAGGTCTGGATCTCCATCTTTTTACCACATTACGACAACAAAAGCACTTGAACGCAACACACTGGTAAATACCAATTCACAATGGGAAAATATCCTACTTTCCATAGCACATGAATGCAGCATAACACACAATATGTGGTAAGAGAATTCAGGAAGTGTTCACTGAGAGTTGCAGACAATATACCAGTGCTACTGCTAGTCTCTAAAAATCAATGAACTGACCTTGAAACGCAGCCACATTGCGAGAGATGAGGAACTTCAGACTTGAGCTGGATGTCTGGAGAAGGTTCTGGATGTCCCGTCGTGCCGCCACCTGGTAACGCTCCTCCATCTTCTTAGTGCAGCACGTCACATTTTTTGATAAACAAACCTGGAGGTCTGAACCTGTCGGGATAAACAAACAAAGTTTAGGATTGTTAATTATGGTGGTAATGTGCATTTAAGTCATATAGAATGATCGTTAGATTAATTGGTACTTATGAGGGCAAGCATCTCTAATATGTAATTTTTACAGACAGAAAAACAAGTAGCTGTGGTGCCAAGAAAGATTCAGTATATTTAAAGAACAATCGGTAAACTGACATCCATAGTATGTTTTTTTTTTCTATGGAAGTTAATTGGGTCCATCAACTGTGACCAACAATATTATTTAGTGTCCAACAGAAGAAAGAAACTCATTCAGGTTTGAAACATATTGAGGGGCAGTAAGTACACTCAAAAAAAATGCTGGGTTGGTTTAAACAATTTTGGGTCAAATATGGACCAACCCAAACGTGTGGTTAAAAATGTCAGTGTTGTAGTCGAGACCACCTCACTCGAGTCCGAGTCAACACCGAGACCAGAGAGAGTCGAGTCCAAGTCAGGACCGAGTCCATAGAGAGTCGAGTCCGAGTCGAGACCGAGACCAGTGAGGGTTGATTGCCTAATTTACTTTTATTTACTTAGAGAAATCCTTTTTTTTTTTTTAACTGAATTTACTTAGAGTTTAAAAAATATGATCAGTTTTGGGTAAAAAGGCCACATAGTAGGTGGTGTTAAAAGTAATTTTATTACAATTTGTCATGCGCAGTTGCGCACTAGAAAATCACCAATCACTGGGCGTGTCAATCAATTTAAAGAAATATTTTATTAACATACATTAATAATCATGAAAAAATATTTTTAATTGAACTCGAGTGGACTCGGGAATAATTCAGAGTCCTTAAAAAAAAAATGTGTTCGAGTACGAGTCAATTCCGAGTCCAAATGGACACGAGTCCATGACAAGACCAAGACCATTAAAATATGGTCTCGAGACCGAGTCCGAGACGAGTCCGAGTCTCGAGTACTACAACACTGAAAAATGTAATTTAAAAATTTAACCCAAAGGCTGCGTTTGTCCATATTTGAGGTATATTTGGGTTAAAAAAAAAACAGCATTTTTAGAGTGTATAATTATTATTATTATTACGCTTTAATCCTACCCAATATCTAAACTTAACAACTACTTAACTATTATTAAGCAGTAATTAGGAGTTTTATGAGGCATAATAGTGAGAAATTAAACTAAAGTGTGACCAATTTTGTTTTACTCATAGACTGTGGTTTTACTTGAACAAACCTCCTCACTAGACTTCCACGAACAACAAAAATTCTGTATAATAATTATAATTAAATATTGGTGTGCTCATGTTAAGAACCATTATCAGACTCACACTCCCACCGGGTGGCCACAAACCTCCACATGTATGCAAGCTGCAGCAGGCCAGCAGGGTGGGGAGGGTGATAGGGCTTGATATCAAAATTCTCTGACAAAAAACTTTCCATCACTACATAAGAAAAAAAACAACAACTTTTTCTCCCAAAAAGGTCAATGCAAATGACAACACCCACGGGGGCTATAGCTAGGGAAACAGAACGGGACGTGCCGGGACGAGCCAAGTGTTGCCAAAGACACTATCACCACGCCGTGACGCAATGTTGTGAGTTCCTGAGCGAGATGCAAAGGAGATGGCGTAAGGAAAGGAATTCATCTCTGTCTCGCTAGAGCGAAATGAAAGCGCCCCTGGAAGTGTTTATTTCTCACTCACAACCTGCTAGATGTTTCAGTGTAGTCACCTGAGAGAATAAATCCATCCAACTGTGAACTTTACACCCTCCTTCCTTGCCCCGGTTTCACATGATCCAACAGGCTGTGAGATTTGGGAATTGTTGGAGATGACTGAAAGAAGGGATACACCACAGATAGAGGATCTCCTTGCTCAGGGGAAAACCCTATATATCTGCAAGATGATATTACAATGTTTCGCAACACTTAGCATAGACGCTTTCAGCAGTGACAACATAAACAAACGGTACTGCGCATGTGCATTAATCTGGCCCAAACTTAACTTCCGGCAGACTTGCGGAGACAATCCATAACAAGTAAATAATCTAGTAGCTGGTATTTCTTGCCAGTCAAAGAAAATAAATGTTACCTGGCCAAACTGAAATGTGACACTGCCAGACCCGTTGAACAAAATTGGAGACAAGATGTTCTACCGACGTGTCTGATTTACCGCAGTGTTAAAAAAACTGTGGCGAGCGCGACGGCGGGGTTTGATAAGGTTAACATAGCTCTCCTTATTAGCTAGGCTTCTTACATGCTTGCTAACCTTTTTTTAAGGTGGGTCTCCACATTGACAGCATGTTGGATGGATCTGTGCAGCGCTGTTTATGATACTAACCATTCAATACACAGACTGGTCTGCTGTCAATGTGTTTGCGAGAGAGAGAGAGAGAGCGTGCGAATATGCGCTGCACGCAACTTTGCAGTCAATTACAACTTTTCCCATCTTAAATTGTTAAAAACACGGAAATCAATATGTGGCGGTCAGCGCTGATAATGTGGTGGACTGCCACAAATAAATGTATGGGAAACACTGTACCGGTTATCACTCAGATAAACATAGGCTATTTTAATACCGCCGTCTCCCTCATAGGAAACCTTGACATTTTTAAAAATTGCGTTTGCTCCCTAGGTCAGGTTGCACCCCACAGCTCAACAACCTGCTCATCACTGCATTTGTAGTCAATGCCATATTATCCAGTAAACGCTAATAAACGAACAGAACGGAAGTTAACTTTGGGCCAGCTCATCACCATGGCAACACGTCTGATGAAATCGTCTATACATAAAATTAGCATACAACCTAACAAAAGCAAACGATTTGCTGAAGCAATCATGCAATTTATTGTGAATAAAAGTTTACAAATCATACAGTATGGTAAACATGTATTGAGGCAATAACATAGATTTAAGCAAAGTAGCTATAATCAGCCCCATTATCATAATTTGCATCAAAAGTAATTAAAATTCTTTGAAAGTGGACAAAAGAGACGGATTAAAACACTAGATGTAAATATGTGTCTGCCTCATCCACTTGTCATCCGATCGACCAAAACGCATCTTAAAATGTGTCTCTATAACACGCATTGTGTATTGTCATGCAATTTATACGCGAAAATTAGTTTGTACGTGCATATGATACGCAGTTTTCGCATGCATTTGATACGCGTGTAATACACACACACAACCCCACACCACTACCTAACCAACCCATGCATATCATATGCATGTAAAAACTCACTTTAGTTAAATTGCATGACAAACTGTGCTATAAAGACGCATTTAGTGTGATTGGGTTGTGTAAACAGGGCCTTTACAAAACTCAAATGAGAGATAATACTGTGTTTTTTAGATAGCCTTACATCCCCAGCACTTTCTTATATGGCATTATGGAGGAATTACAACAAAAAAATCAAGATTGATCAAGACATAACAAATGCACTGTGAGGCTTTGCTAGCAGACGTGTTTGTTTCAGGGGTCATGAAAGCGTCAGTGAACGGCCTTAGGATTACAACAGGCGTAGTTAACAAGAAAAATGTCTGGCACGCATTTCAATGCTAGAGTAATGTTAACGTGCAGAAATAAACACCTTTGAGGAATCACATTTAAATGTCAATGTGACTATTTTTACTTTTCTATTCAAGTTTATTTGATGTTTCAGGACCTTAGCCCTTACGAGGGGTCATGTGGTTGTGGTGTGGGGTATAATTGGCTTGCCGGACATCAAACAGCTCGCACCGTTACTAACATCCAAGATCGGAAGCAAAGAGAAGGAAGTTCCCGCAGCATTTAGAAAGTATGACCTTCAAGAATGTCTTACCTTCAAACACAATTCTTTGCTCCATTTTAATAAAACCAAACCGGTCAGGTAGACTAAAAAAAATAGTGTGCTTTAAACACATTGCTTTTTTTACGTGAAAACTGAAGGGAAAAAAATGGGAAAGATGGCAAAAAGAGTCCATCTAAAGCTTTGTTGGCGGCACACAATATATTGTGTCGTAGAAAACAAAATGATGATGAGCAAACACCTTCAACAAGGTCAAACTTAGTCTGTCATTGATAACAATTCAGTCACTGCATATTTATCATGATAATAGAAAGCATGAAACTATGCACCTGTTTCTGCAGATATAATTATAAAAGTAGCTTACCTCAAGGGCATCCAAGATGTAGGTGTCTTTGTTTCCACAGTATTTTCAATTTTGATATTTTTAGGTCAAACCGTTCTTGTCTGTCAGTCATATAATGGAGGTCTATGGTCACCACCTCAAAGAGCATGCACAGAGAAGTCCAAATTAAACATGATGTAATGACACGTAAATGTAAGTACACATTGATGGCCTAAGACACCAAACGAGCGGTTTGTGTGAGAAAATGAACAGCATTTATATCGTTTTTACCTCTTGTAACCACAGCCAATTTGTGGTTACAAGAGGTAACAACGATATAAATAATGTTTTTTTTTTTCTCACACAAAACACTCGTTTCATGTCGCCATCAATGTGTACTTACATTTATGAGTCATTAAATAATGTTTAATTTGGACTTCTCTGTGCATGCTCTTTGAGGTGGTGACCATAGACCTCCATTATATGACTGGCAGACAAGAACGGTTTGACCTAAAAATATCAAAATTGAAAATACTGCTTGGATGCCCTTGAGGTAAGCTAAAACATACCAAAAATTGATTTCAAAGTGAACTATCCCTTTAATGTTTTCTCTAAACCCGTTTTCTCTAAATCCAGATTAACTGAATAATCAGTTCATTAGGAAATTACTGAACAAAATGAATTAAAGAAGACAGAAACCAATGTAGGAAGAGTTACATTATTCTGCAAGTTACTGAAAAGCTATAGAGAAACAAACCTGATGAACTTGTGGCCCATGCCAAGACATCAACTTGAGAACAAATGCATTTAAGAGGCTGTTAAATGCACACAATTCAACCTTCACTAACTGATTTATCTAATCAAATATCATTTCATAACCTCTTATGAAAGTAAAACTGAACATGAAAAATAACTCCTGTGTTTAACAGCTCTGAAGTTCAGGATGAGCAACGAGGAAACACCTTTCCTAGAGGGTTTTTTTTTTTTGAGTTGTGCAAAAGTTTAATAGCAAACCACAGCTCTAAATTCCTGTAAAACTCAGAAGTAACCTCTTCCAAGCAGCACTTTGAAGTGAACTCCATTTGATGACATCTGTGGGAGCGGTGTACAAGCTGTTCTCCTCAAGCCACTTAGCATCCATTAAGCAAAGTTTGTCAAACTGGTTAAAGCCCTTTTCTTTGGAAATGAGCAAGACCATCACCGTTCAAACTAGTTTCAGATAAGCAATAACAAAATGGGATGATTATCCAAACAACCTGACAAAGACCATTCAATGGGCTCAGAGGTCACAAACCAAACAGTCATGAGAGATTTACATGACAGCTGTTTAAACCAAACAGTGCATTTGCAACTAATTATGGTTGTATTTTGTAGTCAAGTGGCATGAGCTTTTCTGAAGTATACTGAGATTAGTATTGATCTCGACGAGTGAAGTGAGGAAACTTTGAACTGATTTTAAAGGGACAGTTCACCTAAAAATGAACATTCTGTCATTATTTACACACCCTCAAGTTCTTCCAAATTTCTGAAACACAAAAGAGGATATTTTGAAGAATGTAGGTAACCTTACCAACATTCTTAAATATTTTCTTTGTGTTTAGCAGTAAAAAGGAAACTCTTAGCCTACAGGTCTGGAACCACATTCGGGTGAGTATAGCCTAAATGATGTCAGAGTTTTCATTTTTGGGTGGAGTATCCCTTTAAATCTCAGTTTGAGGGTGATGAAAACTCAATTTCAACGTTTTGTAACCTGCTTGTGCATATATATAGCAACAGCAAAATATTAGCTTACTCAAGGAAATATTTCCACAGTGCCATTTATCTCAATTTCCTTACAGGATAAGTTACAAATCTTAAAAGCAACGGCTGCAATCTTCCAGCCAATTTCAGATGATCTATTTCCAAATTATTTTAGTAAATGTGTTTTTCATGAAAGTAAACGGAAAATCTTTCGGGGGAAGTAGTAGAGGCGGCAGACAAAAACGCTGTTTGTTTATGCATTGTCAATTTCGGGCTTTTAGGCTTTTCATAAATTGTTTTGTGGAAAGACAACATCCCAAATACACTTTTAAGTGCATATTTTATTGGCCATTATCTATTTGTGTCTGTATTTTTCAATCAGGCCTCCAATACGCTTTAAAAGCCGTTTAACGTTACTCAAAATGAGTTTTTTTTTTCTTCTGCATGCACTGAGCCAGAAATCTCCACCTCAGGAGCTTTATATCAGTTTCATTCATATATATATCTTAGAGGAGCTTGTTCATACCAATAATTTGCCTGATTTTCTTCCTTTGTTTTTTTTTTCTTTTGCAATTCTTCAATCAGTCAACTGGAGACATATGATGATATCTAGTAGGCTAGTTAATTATTTGTTGTACCCTATTCACCAGGGGTGTCTTGGCTTAAGCTGTTAGAAGAATTACTCCATGAGACACCATTCATTATTGAAAAGTTTATGTGAAAAGTAATGTGCGTCAGTCAGTGTTTCGAGACGATGATTATTTACCAGCTCAAACTTCTAAAGCCGGTAAACGCGCCCCACGGCTATCATTTTGTCTAAAACATCTTGAAAGCGTCATTTGAAGTCAATATATCAAGAGATGAATGATGTTGGGTCAATATCGCGGAGTTTATAACAGTATTCATATGTTTTACATGTCCGATACCTATATGTGAAAACTTTCCTAACTTACCTGAGGTTTCGCTTTTAATTCAGAGCTGAATTTTAGTTACATTTCAAAAGCTTTAAGACTTCCGCATAACAAAAATTAGGCTATTTGCGATTCTTCCAGAAACATAAATGTTTAAAACTGTGCCGTACAAAAAACAATTGACACAAAATCAGAGGCGCATCATGTCAAATTCGGTCAGATCTTACCTGTTCTCGGTGTTTCAGGGAGTGATTTTACAGGTCCGATTTGCTTGAGTTGAAAAACTTTACGCACTTCATCGCAGTTCATTAAAGTCCCCCAACATGGACCGATGAAAACCGCTAAAAAGGAATAAACCAAAACAGCTCGCATCTCCATCTCCACAATCCAAATTCAAGAGTTTGTCCGTTCGGGTAAAAATTAGAAACGCGCGCGTATCGTTTAGATCTCGGAAAACTTGTTTAATAAAACCAGTGGTGATTTTAGGAGAATATATATATTTAAGAGATTGAGCATGTCTCTTGGGGAGGGTCTCGCGCAGGAAAACGAGCGCAATGAGTGTGTTGGTGAAAGACGGAGCTGTCAAGAGAGAATGGGCGGAATTAGTATAGAAGAGAAGATACGCTTCTGAACGATCTAACGTTACGAAGCGCTTCGTAGTCGGCTACACTACGTAGGCTACTAGCAGCTTATTTAGTTTTGTCGTGTCACGACAGTTTCCGAACATTTGACAGCTAAATAAGACAAAGACACAGTTTAAATTCTTAATAATAATAATAAACTAAGTTAGACTACACTAAATAGATACGCTCGTAAACATAAATCGCCTTTGCTTGAGGTGGTAACCCTAGCAACAGCTGCTCGGTTGAAGAGCAGTTGAAATCAGCATCGCAAAATAATAGATAACGTACATTTCTGGAAATAAAACATTTACCCCAGAGAAGTGCAAGTCCCTCAAATGGGTTGCAATAGAGCCATCTACTGGACAAGTACTGAAACTAGTTTTATAACTCTGGTTTGAGTTTGGTATCAAGTATGATAAAAATAATAATAATATATGGACAGTTACTCGCGTGCTCTACCTTCCTAAAGAACTAGACTAACGTTACATCCTCATTATTCCTTTCACCAGGGAAAAGGCCTAACTCATTTCCGAGAACGGGGCCTTTTAAAGGTATAGTCATCAAATGAAAACAGTAATTTACTCACGCTCAAGATCGGTATGAGTTTTTTCTTCTTCGGTTGAACACAAATGATAATTTGAAGAATGTAACAGTTGATGGACCTGAAAAAAAAACAAAAAAAAACAAAAAAAACAACACATACTTGGAAAATTTAGCCTATTTTGTATTCAACAGAAGAAAAGAAAAAAAACTCATACAAACTTGGAACGACATGAAGGCGAGTGAATTACAACATTTTAATTTTGGGGTGAATGATAATCTGCGTCAATTCCATTGCGATTTAAACTTTGCATGGGCCTACAGACCATCATCATCTCTAATCAGGCAGATTTAAAGGCTTTGGATACTTACAGACATGCTATACTTTACTGTGGAAAATCAAATAAAACATGTTCTCTTTTTAAAAATGAAAGTACTGCTCATCTTTACAGCAGGTCACACAAAACCTCCATGCATTCCACTGCACAGTAGCTGCACACCATGGCAATGTCCCATTAGAAAGAACTTCAGCTAGAAATGCACAGTAAATAATGGTTACTTTATGTAGACACTATGCATTTCTCATCAACCCAAACCATACATAGCATAGGAAAGGAATCTTCCACAACCCATGCAATAACCTCAAATTAATAATATATATATATATATATATATATATATATATATATATAAAAAATTACTGAACTTAAATATACAACCTTTAAATATACAACCTAAATTTTCATTCTAGAAGAAAATTTCAAATGGCACTTACAGGTTTTTGCATCTTAACTCTACATATACATACATACATATACATACATACACATATATATATACATACATACATATATATGAATATATATATATATACATACATATACATACATACATATATCCCCTACAAATAGGAATTAAGACCACACCTCTGCATTAAGCATGTTTGCTAAGAGGGATGCCGGATAACTTTACTTACTCTGCATTTTTATAATTGGATTTAACCAATCGAATGATCTGCGTATGGACAACAGGGTTAAATTTATCTGTTCATGTTGGTCCAGTATTAGCCAAGTCAAACCCAAACCAATCACTAATTAAATGATGGTTAATTAACAGCCCAGATTTCACACATTTACATCTTGCATGCTGTAAGAGTCAGTGAGAAAATATGACAGAGTAAAGACAACAGTAAGATAATGTACCTCTTTCTCTTTTATTGAATAGGCAATTACAAAAAAAAAAAAACATTTGAAGTCTAACAAGTTTTAAGTCTAACAATCCATAAAAATATTTTCAAGACCCAATCAATTGAATATTATATACGTGCATACATTTATATGCATGTTTGTGTACATGTTGGAACTTCCAACAAAAAATAAACCATACTTGTGGGGTACAATCTCCTCAATCCTCTACAGGCCGGGACAAGTGCAATACCTTCCAATCACAGCATTGCTACCAATCCCAACCTGTGCAGAAAGGGACCAAACGGCTCCAAAGATGTTCTCGGATGTGTGCTGCCACGGTCAGTTTTGCATGGATTTGCACAGCGCTGTCTTAAAAGCTGAATGCAAACCAGCAAAACTGACCGGGGTCCAGCAAAGTTACAGAGAGTGTATAGAGACCCTGGGAGTGCCTGCAAAAGTCTTCAGATCCCAGATGCATTTAGCTAGAAGTACTTCAAGTGCTCACACTGCAGTAGATGACAGAAATACTACCTGCACTATAAGCACTTTAGCACTGCTGAAACTAACACATTGACACCATTGGAAGGTTTATTTACAAGAAACAAAGGAAAATAAGACACCTCAGATTTCAAATCAAAAGTGGGAAACGTGGAGAAGCAGCAGGCCACCATCAGTTTTGCATAGATTTGCACAACTCCCGTTTTCTTGTAGTGCAACTATGCAAAACTAGCAGAGAACTGCACCAAAAAAACTAAAAATAAGGGGGGTAAAAATTACTTAATTCAAAAATATGGATGCAAGTCACAGTCCCTCGTGCCAGAAGGAGCACTTAGGGCAGTAGGTGCTAGTCTACTTCACTATCTGCACTAGATGCACCTTAGCACAAAGCCGTTATACTCAAAACACTGGGTTATTTTTTGCTACTCAAACCCTGGGTTGAGCCTGTTGGGACATTTTTACCATGGTTGGGTACGGCGTCTTGGTGAGGAAGGGTGCTTGGATGAGGGCAAAGGTAATGGCCAAGTGTATTGCTAGAAGTGCCTCCACTGCAGTAGATATTACATAATACTACCTGCACTGTAAGCACTTTGACAATACACTGACACGAACCACACTTCACGTCAAGAAAGTCCAATGGATGAAAGTCTCCAGAGAACTTGCGGAGAACTACTCCCATCTTTCCTGAGGTTTCTGAGAGAGGAGAAATAATTGAATTAGTTAATTGCCTGCATAATAATTCAGATTCAAAAGAGAAAACTAGTAAATGGGATTGACTTTCTATAGGCTAGTACTATATGAGCGAGGGCCTCATGGCAAAGCACATGTCACACGGGCACTGCGGTACCATGTATATCCAACTTTGACGGTGTCTCACTCGTTTAAAAGAGGCAACTCCACCAAACCATCATTACCTACTTCACTCCCTCCGTTTTAGAAGGTGTATTTCACAATCAATTTCCAAGTTATGAGAACTAGAGTTGAGCGAGTGATAGAATTGCGCAGCCTGCGGACCGCGCGCGCCGTGACGCATGCGCAGTGAACGCCACCCGATCACCCCCTCCCCCAACCCGAAACATTCTGCACTAACATGGCGCCGTTGAGTTCACGAACCGGATCATTCTTCGCATAAAAACTAGTATGATAAACAACAAATAATAAGTTTCATGTGTCAAGCAGGTATAAACAACAGAACGGGTTTGGGAAATAAAGTGGCGCGCAGTTGATTTCGCGTACAATCGATATTGAGGACAGCGATAGCAGCCAATGCTAAGGTAGCTGGCTAGGATTCCGTCTTAAACACAAATTCAGTACATATTAAAAACATCGAAATGTTTTAACGTCAACCAAAAATGGTGTTAGTGTTATTTACACGAAGTGAAACTAGCCAAGTTAGCAGTTAAACTACAATAGCTAGAGCAGGCTAGCTCCATCCATTCCCTGTTAAAACTTATCTTGACTAAAACCCAACAGGAGGATTGACTTTAATAAAATTTCAACATTTCACACGTAATCTTTAACTTAAAACAAAACGTAATCGCACAAAGAGGGGTGTTTTTGTCCCGCGCGCCGTTGCTAAGCTAGCCTGTGCGCGCGCGGCCTACGCATCCCCCCATGTGCTACTGCTTTGTTCTGGAGGCACTTTAACTCGCACGCGCAACAGAACGAGAAAACATCACTCTACAAGTCTAAAAACAACTTAATTCGCATTCCACAACGCGAACGCGTATTAATGATGCGAATTAACGCACATCGCGCAGGCGTGTGGTGAAATTAAATAGTTGGTAGTTGCATTGCACCAAGCATGCTTTTCAAATCTCCCACATTCTCCACAACTATGGAGGTGGAGAGGACTACCATGCGCCACTTACTACATTGTTTGTCTCACCACCGTCGCCGCTTGCAATAGCCGAGTTACGAAATCATGCGCGGAAAACATCTCGCACGCGTTTAAGCGGGAAAACGCGATTTAGTTTGGGAGACTAAAAGCGAGAAAAAATTAACAACAGGTTCCTAGTCAATAACGCACAGTAAGACACTCACCAGTGAAATCCACCATCTTCACTCACTTGCCGTTTACAGCCACAGCTCTGGACAAATCTGCGAAACTGGTGCGTAAACTTAAAAGTAGGACCGCGATCGAGTGCGACGATCGCGGCGCGCGTGCAAAGCGAAATGAAACTTCTGGCAAAACGACTTTCTTGATCATAGTAAAAATGCAAAAGTGGCGCGAACGCGACCTGCCGTGAACCATGTGGGTGAATGAAGGGCGGCTCCCGTTGAACGTAAATATCTACAACCCCCAATTCCTCATTAGCATAAATAAACTACTTCCGATCTTTAGTCCTCCAACCAATCGAAAAGAAAGCATTGGCCCAAGAAAAAGAAAAGGAAACAGGCATGGGCGTTTAGATGTCCCTATTAGTCGTGCGATAAATAATAACAATAATAATAGTAAAGCAAATCATAGTCAAAACTGAGAAGCGAAAAACAAGTGACGTTTCAATATAAAACTAAAATGTTTACATTTAAATAATGTTAATAAGTCGGCTAGAAATAACTTTTTGATAAAGGCAGATATATCATAAATCAATGTAATAATATAATATGTTTAATATAACAATATTCATACATACGATTAAAAAATGAATCACAGAAAGATAGCCTATTAATAAAATGTAGGCTATTGAGTAACGAATACTGTACCTCTTTCCTGGTTATTTTCAGTGGATGAAGTAATTTAGAAATCAGAGCATCAAATTATATTTATTATAAAACAATGTTAAATTATAGATCAATGCCTTAGATATCAGTGAATGCACATTTTTCAAAGAGTGAGGATTTTTGTATATTAATACATAGGCTATACACACGATTTTTTTTTTTTAAAGTGGATCATAAAAAAATTACTAATAAAATGTATTGAGTAAAGAATATAACTTTTCCTCTCCTTGTCAAACTGGTTATCTTCAGTTGATCAGATCAGAAATTATATTCAGAAATCAGTGCATTAAATGGTATTTATTATAAATCAATATTAAATTATAGATCAATGCCTTAGCTAGAATGCAGTTTTCAGAGAGTGAGGACATTTTTAATATAACAATATACATAAAGTTTTTTTTTAAAGTAACGTGAATAATAAAAATAATAGTAACAAACATACATTTTTCTCTCCTTTAATAACTCCATGATTATAATTTTTTTCAGTCAACAAATAGCCTAAATTATACTCATAGCATGAAATTAGAAACGAGAGCATTAAATTATATGAGCATTACACCATTGTATAAATAACGATTAAATGTAAATAATAAAATTCTTTTATTTTATTTGGTAAAACTTTACAATACGGATTCGTATTAATTAACACTGCAGCGATACATTTATTAAAGTATTTATTAATCTAACAGCTGTTCATTGTTTGTTCATGTTAGTTCAGGTATTAACGAACGCATGCTGTGGAAGTGCAGTTCATTATTAGATGTGATGGACAATTGTCGAAAACCCCTCAAGGGGCTTAATAAGGGGCAATTTCCATAGAAACAATTTTATTTAACAAATTAAAAACATGTAGTTAACTAATGAAACCTCATTGTAAAGTGTTACTGTTTTCTGGGTTGGTTTAACCCAATTTTGGGTCAAATATGGACAAACCCAAATGCTCATTTAAAAATGTAACCCAAAGGCTGGGTTTGGGTCAAAACAGAGTGTAAGAATAATGTTTGTTTTTGCAACCCTTGTCCCTTTTGTATTGTTTGTTTGTCATGTTTTCAGTTCATGATTCCATGATATTCAAAGAGAAAAAGAGACACATGATGTGCATCTGCTGTATTGTTCAAACATAATGCGCTCATGTTAACTTGAGAAGTCAAATTGGAATTCCCTTTGATAAAGCAATGCATGTTTTCGTCTTTGTTCGTCAGAAAGTCTTGAGACACAAGTGTTGGAGTGAGCAGATCTGGCGCTTGATCGCTGGCTCGTAACCTTCCCAACCCCCACCCCAATTCACTACTTTGAGAGCGGGGCCGTTCGGCTCAATGGGGGCAGGTTTCAGGCCTCACGGGCGTGGGGGTCACATTCGGCTTAAGGCTGCCTCTTGGTCAACACCCCGTTCCCCTGTGTCTCTGGACAAAGGATGCAATTCCATTTTGGAGGGAGGGAAGGAAGGAAGGAGGGTGGACATATGAAGCTCACAGACCTGGAAACAGAAAAGAGGGGAGGGGGTGAGAGAAATCACTCTATGGTCCTGAGAAAGGAAAATAAAAGTAGACGGAGATGAGAAATAAAGAGCGAGGAAGAGAGGATAAAGAAGAAGGAAGTTTAAAAATCCAGCATGTGAAGCAGGAAGAAGGACCAGGATGTTCCTTAAAACCCTCCCTTTTTTGTTGCTTTACTCTCTCACTGTATCTTCCTCCTCTCTTAAAATGGCAGCAGACTCCTCCCACTTCAGGGGGCCAGCCACATTTTTTTTGTTGTTGTTGTGTTGAAATAGCAAGGCAGGATTTGTCAGTGTTGGTGACCCGAGGTCAACAGACTCACCTCGCTCTACCACAGTCCATTCATCTGAGAAATCTCACACGCACACCACCCGGGCTTTCTTAGCCAGATCAACAAAACAGCTTTTTAGAGAGATGAAAAATGGCTATAAACTTTCCGGTAGTTGTTTTACATTATTTATTTAAGCATGGAGATTATCCAAGGGTTTAAAGTTCAGATGCATTTATTATTTAAACTAATTTGGAGTTATGTTTAATACACTCTAAAAAAAAAAAAATGCTGGGTTGTTTTAACTCAATTTTGGATCAAATATGGACAAACCCAGCTGCTGGGTTACATTTTTAAATTGCATTTTTAATCCAACGTTTGGGTTTGTCCATATTTGACCCAACATTGAGTTAAAACAACCCAGCATTTTTGATTATATTATTTTCTTGTTCAAAACTAAGTGAGCATCATTACAATTTCTAATAGTATCGATTTTAAACAGACAACTATTCACTCTAAAAATCTGGGTTTTTATGGACCAACCCAATTGTTGGATTAAAAATGCTATTTATAAATGTAACCCAACGGCTGGGTTTGTCCATATTTGACCCCAGATTGGGTTAAAACAACCCAGCATTGTTTTAGTGTGGCATTAGCTGTTTTTCATATACGCAAAATCTGTTCATGATGGAGATAATCTGCAGGAGAAGCATTGAACAAAAACACACTGAACTGATTCTTCCAGATGTACAAAAACAAACAAATTACAGAGCATTTAATTGTTCTTGCGAGTTTCTGCCAAACCACTTCAAATATTGTTTTACACACTCTCAAGATTCTGGGTTGTTTTAACTCAACTTTGGGTCAAATGTGGACAAACCCAAACGTTGGGTTAAAAATGTAATAAAAAAAAAAATTAACCCTATGGCTGTTGTCTATATTTGACCCAAATTTGGGTTAAAACAACCCAGAAATTTTTAGAGTGCAAGTAGTTGTAAACACAATGTTTGCTGCTCTGTCATAGTTCACAATATATATATATATATATATATATATATAATCTTTTTTATGTACACTGTAATAAATATTGTTGTATTATTCACATCATTTGATTGAATCATAATTTGGGTGTAATAATGTATTTTTACCTCATGCCAGTTCATTTTCGTGATATACGTGTAACGAAAAAATAACCAGTTGTGCCCTAAAAACTGTCATGTTGTAACATATAAATAAATAGTTTTTATTTGAAGCAAAAATATTTCTTTATACACTCTAAAAAATGCTGGGTTGTTTTAACCCAGTTTTGGGTAAAATATGGACAAACCCAACTATTGGGTTAAAATTATCATTTAAAAATGTAACCCAATAGCTGGGTTTGTCCATATTTTACCCAAAATTGGGTTAAAACAACCCAGCATTTTTTAGAGTGACTGAGTCAAAGGAAAATAGCAAAAGAAATGTTTACCAGTTCAAATATCAAGGTGCATTTTTTATAGCCACAATTTCTATTTTATTGTTGTTTGTATTAATGCAAAGTGCATTAAAAAAATTATTGAATTCCAGCTGATGTTTTTTTTTTTATTTGAACTTGTTTCTATTAATGTCTAACTTTAATCGTTTCGTTTTAGCATGTGGGGTGTTCAACTTTTTTTTTTTTTTTTTAATGAGCGATCGTTTCGCTTGATAAGACCCTTATTTACGTCTGGAATCGTTTAAAGCCCTTTGAACAGTGCAGTTTGCACTGAAACTGTCTTTTGGACCTTGAACCGTTTGGTTCCCATTGAAGTCCATGATATGGTCGACTGAAGAAAGAAAGACATGGATATCTTGTATGACACGGGAGTGAGTACATTATCAACAAAAGTTTTTTTTAAAAGTGAACTACTCCTTTAAGGTTTTTGATGAAAACATTCCAGGATTTTTCTCCATATAATGGACTTCAATGGGAACCAAACGGTTCAAGGTCCAAAAGACAGTTTCAGTGCAAACTACAAACTGTTCAAAGGGCACTTTAAAAAATTCCAGACGATGAATAAGGGTCTCATCAAGCGAAACAATCGCTCATTTAAAAAAAAAAAAGTTTAAGTTTATAAGCTCATCTGTTCTGTGATGCACGTTTGTGACTCTCCTGTTCGAACTCGTTTATCAAAAGGAACAAATCCTTTTTTCATGTCATTTGGTTCATTCAAGGAATGAAATGAACGAGTTGACTCTGGAAAAGATTTGTTCATTTTTTCGCTTGATAAGACCCTTATTCACCTTCTGGAATGGTTTAAAGCCCTTTGAACAGTTTGTAGTTTGCACTGAAACTTTTTTGGACCTTGAACCGTTTGGTTCCCATTGAAGTCAATTATATGGAGAAAAATCCTGGAATGTTTTCATCAAAAACCTTAATTTCTTTTCGACTGAAGAAAAAAAGACGTGGACTTCTTGGATGACATGGGGGTGAGTAAATTATCAGAAAAAGTTTTTTTTTTTTTTTTTTTTAAATGAACTACTCCTTTTTAAGTTACCACAACAGTTTAATAATCAATAATTTAATTACAACTACAACATGTTGCAGAATAATGTAATATATGAATGAATAATAGCCTATGAAGAACCTTTGAGCCAAAAGGGTTCTTTCTTGTCATTATAGAACCTTGTTTAGCATAAAATGTTCTTTGGAGTCGAGTAAAGAACCCTACGCTTCATATATAGAACCCCAATGAACCCTTTTTTCTAAGAGTTTAGAAATAATGTCTCTTCTGTATTAGAAAAAATATATGTAGAAATAATAAATAACTAAAGGAAATACCTCCAAATTGAACAAAAATAGCCCTCACAAACTTTAAAAACGAACTAAATATATTCATATCGTTAGTTTTCTTCCTCTTTATCCTGTCTTTCTTCCTCATCCTCCTTGTTTGCCCATCTATATTTTGCCGTAGAGCTGATCTCAGCAGTTTTTTGAAAACCGGGACATTTTCATCACTTTATAAACAAAACAGGCCATGACAGGACTTGGTCACCTTAGATAAATGTGGTCATGACTGCATCTAAAATGATGAACCACTTGAACCGCTTTAAAACATTTACTGGAAACGCAGCAGTAAGAAGGCACTCGGTATCATTTAGGATTCTGGTCATCCTACACACAATCTCTTCACTTCCACCATGGGAGATGTTAGCAGAGCATCCCGACGCGCACGTCATGTTTCAGGGATAGTTTGTCCCTCGGGTAATAAGGCACTGAATGATAGTTAAACAGGGAGGAGGGTTGAGGTTTAAGCTTAGTTTGGATGTTATTATAATTGTTATATTGACTGGAGAGAGTGCCAAGGCACATTGTATTGCATTGCTGTGATAAGCTGTACTAATATGGATGACAATAAACTTGAACTGAAAAAAAAAAAAAAAAACTTTTGCTGATAATTTACTCACCCCCATGTCATCCAATATATCCATGCGTTTCTTTCTTCGGTCGAAAAGAAATTAAGGTTTTTGATGTAAACATTCCAAAATTTTTCTCCATATAATGGACTTTAATGGGGTCCAAACGGTTCAAGGTCCAAAAGACAGTTTCAGTGCAAACTGCAAACTGTTCAAAGGGCTTTAAACGATTCCAGACAATGAATAAGGGTCTTATCTAGCGAAAAGATTGCTCAAGTTTTATAAGTTTTATAAATGGTCAATGGCTCAATAGTCAGACAGTTGAAGGTACCCATTAATTTGTTTACCAACATTCTTCAAAATATCTTTTTTATGGTTCAACAGAAAGCCATAGATATGTGAAACGAGTAAATTATGAAAACATGTTCACTTTTAGGTGAACTATCCCTTTAAGTGAGCTTACTAAAACACTTTACTGCCACCCAGTGGTTCAGTACAGTACTACAACACTATGCTGTTTGTTTACAATAACACCGAATGAACACACTCTTTTTTCCCAAAAGGGATATACACTCATAAGCTGCAGTATCAGACATTTGCAGGCTGTGGGAATGTATATTGAATCACTCTTGTCTCGAGTTGCAAGTATGTGAATTCTGAATTGTAGGTTCATCGGATCAGCATAAGTTTTTTAAAATCTTCAAAACTTGATGTTTTTAAAAAGTAGCCTTGCTTAAAAAGACCCGAATGAAATATTTATTTTTAAGATTGTAAACTCCACAAGTAACATTACATGATAACACTCAAAGCTTTAGTTGTAATTTAAGTTTTACTTGGCGATTCAGTGATAAGTGTAAAATATAGCACTGCCATCGATGATTGATGCGATTTGCTGTTGAAATATCTCAAATCCGTTTCACAGACTAATTTTGATTTAATAATACAACACAATTCACATTTATTCACGATAGCCGACATAATTGACATAAATTGCTTTATAAATGTTAGATCAATCTGTTTTAGGTGACTGATAAACCAAGTAGGCCTAGGCTAGCCTAATCTGTCCATAGCTATGTCAGAAATGTATACAATTAGCAAGTCATACAGTTAGCTAATATCACATTTAGGCAGAAACAATGAGGTATTTAAAGCTATTTTTAGCCTACAATATAATAATAAGAAATCGATTCCTGAATAAAACGAACGAGTGAGTGTCTAAATGCATAAACTAAGAAATGAACTCCAAGCAACACAATGTTAAAAAATATAATGAAGAAATTAAGACCTCAAATATGTTAAGCACAAAGGTAAATGTATGAAACCGCGCTGCTGATGCGAGTTAATTTCTACAGTTGAGTGTGAGTGTGTGTGTGTGAGACTGATCACAGTGGGAATGACTCACTTTAGTGGCTCCCTCTTCTGGTCATTATCGAGTACTGAAGTCTAAAAGAGTAGAATCGCTTTTTAGTCCAGCGGTTGTCCACCTTTTGGATTCTACATTTGTTCAACATAGAAACGAGAAATATTGATATATTTGATTAAATATTTAAAATGTTGTGACTCCAGAAATTGAAGAACTGGCCTTCAATGAAAAATTATGGGGAATGAACTGAAGCTTACATCAAATTATGAGGAATGTAGCTTAGGCCTAACATCGTGTGTGAGTGAAACCATTTTAATTTACACTAGAGTTAAACTGTGGGAAATCATAATATTTTGACTGGTAGTGTATATCGAGAAGCTCAAATATCTACTTAAAATCATTTTGCCATGTTTGCATGCTTTTGTGGAGGGTTTATATGTCATACACTTTGACTATTTGTTGTTGACATAATTCCAACTATGACTATTTGATGAGAACTGGATCATGACATCATCGTTTTCCGCACAGCTGCTATATAATTATAATCTTTACAACGGAACTGAATCAACACTGAACTGAATTCATCTGAACAATATTTTCTTTTATTTCTACCCTGTTTGGATCAATCTTCCTGTTCATCTCTGTAAGCTGCTTTGAAACAATCTGTATTGTAAAATGCACTAAACACTTGACTGTACTCATATTGTATATGATTTTACCCCTGTATGTTCCCACAGCAACCATAATAAGGGAGAAGGAGGGAAAAATAATGATAAATTGTCTGGAGCTTTGGTTCATTTGCCTCAATTTATTTAATTTAGACAGATTTGCCATAGCATGCCGCTGTAGCAACTACATCAGTATCTATCATCTCTCAAACTAGGAGCTTTTACTCATAAGAGGAGCCAGATGTAAGATGACAAACACTTTGCATCTTGTGTGTCTCAACTCAAAAGATCATCAATCTCACATTTTCTTGACAGCGTGGCAGTATCATCAGACAGGGTCTTTATTCTTTATGGTTTAGTATCGTCAGACAGTAAAACGATATTATTTACTTATAGTGTACCGTGGTGCATGGCATTTTTTTTTAACACTATATGAGTAACATTTGTGTAGCTTAGACAATAAAGCAATGGTAAGATGCAGAAAATGTACACCTTGAATGCATTGAGAATTGCTTTGGATAAAAGCATATACATGTAGATTAAATAAATATCTGTCAAGGTTATTCAAGTATAGAGTGAAAACTGATCAATATCTCAGAATTTGAAAGTCCCCACCACATAGATTTTTTTTTTCTCAGAAGTGCACATAAAAAAAACTCAAGATGGTTATCTTTGACAATTCAGATAACAGGAGTATAACAAGAGGCATTTGATTATGATCTCATAATCCTCAGCAGATATCCTGATATACTCAAGTCCCTTCAAGAGTGCCCTTTTACATTCACAAGAAGGCACTTCAAGCAGTCCAAGTGCGTCTTATTAAATGTCTGTTGATTAATGTTACTGGATGGTGCAATTATTGTTGGGTCTTTGACTAATTGTCTTTGTTGCTTTTTGTAAGTCATTTTGGACATATGTGTCTGATAAATGCATAAATGTAAATATAGCTACTCATATTGCAATCACACCTAATAATTCAATTCACATTTATTTGTAGCGCTTTTCACAATTTACTCATCATTTCAAAGCAGCTTAACAGAAAATGCATGAGTCCACATAAAATTTAGTCATCTCTTATGCGTTTTAGAAATGTAGGCCTACATGTACAAAATCACAGTAAGCTAAAAATTTATTTTTAAACAATGCATTTAAGGCAGAAATAATGAGCTAATTTAAGCAATGAATACTTGATAACAAATGGTTGTGACGTTTAGAAAATGTAGCATTGCATTTTTTTTTTATTGTGTGTATTTTATGATATTAATTGTTTTTGTTGTAAAGCACTTTGTGACCCTATACCTGTGAAAGGTGCTATATAAATAAACTTTTACTTACTTACTTTACTTACTTACATATAATGCATTTCTTGTACACGTATAACCTGATGCAATCAAATCAAATGTATCTGTTGCAAATTTAGTTAAATTAAGGGTAGGCCTAAGGGTCTGTTTACACGACACCATATTCAACTAAAAACGTAAAACATGATGCGTTTTATTCGTTCATTTACACGACAATTGCGTTTTAGGTTGATGAAAACACAAACTTTTTAAAACAGGTTTCAAAGTGCAAGATTTTGAAGATGTTTGTGTAAAAAACGGAACCTCAAATCTCTGAAACGACGACGTCATGCATGCACATGCGTATAGTAGCCTATACAGAGTTTCATTGCCATCTAACGGCCTGGCAGCAGAATACAGCGCTTTTAGTTGTTTTCATGTGTGAATGGGGATCGTTTTTTACATAACAACAATATAACCTAAAAATGTGAAAGTTTTTCGACCACAACATTGTCAAACCGATCCGCGAAAACGTCTTTAAAAAGGGCTGTATTCCGCTCTCTGGTCAGTAGTTGGCGATGTCACTTTGTAAAGAGACACACGACTTTTATTTTTTATTTTTATTTAATTAAAAGGCACACGACTGAACACGTAATACAAATGCGCATGACGTCACAGGTTTCAAAAATTCGTGGTTTATATATATATATATATATATATATATATATATATATATATATATATATATATATATATATATATATATAGGCCCTATATATAACGCACTGGAAAAGCAAACTTTTGAAAACAGGTTTCAAAATAAACGTTTTTTTTTTTGAAAAATATACCATTATCATCATGATAATGGTATATTTTTCAAAAAAAACGTTCACTTTGAAACCCGTTTTCAAAAGTTTGCGTTTCCAATGCCCCAAAAAAGCAGGTCATGTAAATGCCAAATCACATAAAAAAAAGAAAAAAAAATCTTTTCTATGGATTTCACCCAAAATAGGAAATTTTGCCAACATTCACATTTATAATGTTTCTACACAAAACCCCCACTTGTTCCTCACATTTAAACACATCTCACTGGGATTGATTGCAAGCTGATACATGTCATCATTAACATAAATCAGATGAGATTACATTTCTAAAAACTACACATCCTCCTCAGCCTGGAGCAGATATTTAATGATTATTCATGAAACCATACTTTTTATAGTCATAAACCACGCAAATATGTCTTATTGGACCAAAAATATTGACTTAATGCAGGTAGTGAAAAAGATGTTCGTAAGCACACACATTTCCAAGTTGGAGCTTGGAGGTAAAATGTGAAATTTCAACTAAAAAAGTTTTGCATAAGCATATGTCCAGTCCTCCATTTCGGATTTGTGGGCCAAAAACCAGAGGCTGCATGCTAGATATGATCATGAACAAATCACCTCAAAAGTTCACTCTATCGCCTATAGATGTTTTATTCATTTGACCGAGGGATTAATGAGCACCATCCAAATGAATCTCTTCACGTAAGTGCTTTCATCTTGACAATGTCTCTCTCCACCACAAAAGTTAAATGGCTTTACCGTTTCTTTTCACCGGAGTCATTGCGTCTTTATGTCCACTGAAGTCGTTTCTGCGGTCTGCTTAATAATTGCTGGCGGTGATTAGGTGTGTGTTCTGATTTGAGCCCATCTGAAACGGCTGTGAGATTGATCTGTGGCACGCTGGAGACAATTAAAGCGATTAATCGACTGCCAGATTAAAGTGTGATTGGAAACGTGCCTCCGAAGAAAGTGACTCTTGAATCTGTCTGAAACTTCAGGCTTATAATGATAATATTTATTTGAACTGAATCGCTGCACATTATAAATATCAAACGCAGATTAGATATTGAGTGAAACTATTTTGAAACAAATGCTAATTTCCAAAAAATATCACCAGTAAAAAAATATGTTACTTTAGTATTAGCTACTATATATATATATATATATATATATATTATACACTCTCAGAAAAAAAGGTACAAAAGCTGTCACGGAGGCTGTACCTTTTCAAAAGGTACACTTTTGTACCCAAAGGCTGCATGTTGCTACCTTGCGGTACATATTAGCACCTAAATTGGACATATTAGCTACTGAAATGTACACATTAACCCCTAAAATGTACATATTAGCACCTAAAAGGTACATATTAATACCTAAAATGTACATATTAACACCCAAAATGTACATATTAGCACCTAAAATGGACATTTTAGCTCCTGAAATGTACATTAACACGTAAAATGTACATATTAGCACCTAAAATGTACATTTTAGCAATTAAAAAGTACATATTAGCACATAAAATGTACTTATTAGCAATTAAAAAGTACATATTAGCACCTAAAAATGTACTTATTAGCACCTAAAATGTACATCTTAACACCTGAAGTGTAGCCTACATTTTAGCACCTAAAATGGAAAAAGGTAACCTTTTGAAAAGGTACAGCCCCAGTGACAGATCTTGTACCTTTATTTCTGAGAGTGTATTAATCAGAAACATGAAAAACAGCAGAAGAATCAGGGGTTTAAATGATTCAGTGAATCATTTATTTGATCAATGAATCATTTTCTGCACAAATCAGTCAATTAAATCGATTCACTAAATTAATTAAATAATAGAGCAGTGTAGAGTGACGTTAAAACATTGAACGTTAACATAGTGCTTAATAAAGAAAACAACCCAAATATTAATACCTCAATGGAAAATGACTTCTAAATCTCAATGCCTACTTGTTTTAAGTTTCCTGAAACAAAAACAGCAGAAATTTCACGTTTTTCCTCTAAAGCTATCACAAATCCACTAGGCTGCAATCAAGTCATTAATTATTAATAATCAATAACTGTCTCATGTGTGCCATTGTAGACATATATTTTTTGCATAAGAATATATACTCACAATGCATTCTGGGATTGGATCAAGGATGCACCTACGATGCTTTAAAATGCTGCTTGTGTAGGAAGTTAATCTTCTCCTGTTAATGCAACTCTCATTTTTTTAATCAATTACTCTGTGAAATGATTCTGTCGTTTAAAATGGGATTTTTCAGGAGAAATCCTGAGGTAGAGCAACTTTACAATTTGGTCTGCCTTTCTTCAGTGAGCATGATGCAAGATTCTGCAACGTTCCTGCCGACATCACCTGAGAACTGAAGGTCAGTGCTGTTGACGCTCAAGCCATCTGCCAAATGTTACAGGCTTTGTACTGCAAAAATATATGACATTATTAATTATTTAGATGCATGTGGATATAATCCAGATTTTTGACAATGCATTTGCATGCTGTGCAGGGGTGAAAAAAAATGCCATATACTTACATTGAAAGAGCGATGCATGAGGTCAGTCCAATAAGAACACACCTAGAAACCACAGAACACCCTAGCAACAGCATAACAACAACATCAAATACCTTAGTAGTTGCATTGCAATATTTTCAACCACCCTTGTATGATTAATAAGTTATTACAACACATGACAAATAGTAAATAAACTATTTGAAGTAATACAAGTTATACAAGATTCAACTTATTTTTTTAGTCAGTTAAATGTAATTTGACTGAAATGACTTAAATGGAAATTAATTTTTGGAATGTTTTAGCTTACCTCAAGGGCATCCAAGATGTACTGTAGGTGTCTTTGTTTCCGCAATATTTTCAATTTTGAAATTTTTAGGTCAAACCGTTCATATAATGGAGGTCTATGGTCACCACCTCAAAGAGCATGCACAGAGAAGTCCAAATTAAACATGATTTAATGACTCGTAAATGTAAGTACACATTGATGGCCTAAGACACCAAACGAGCGGTTTGTGTGAGAAAACGAGCAGTATTTATATCGTTTTTACCTCTTGTAGCCACAAAGCGCCCGCACCCTCAGATCACTTGGACGTGGCTGTGGTTACAAGAGGTAAAAACGATATAAATACTGTTCGTTTTCTCACACAAACCGCTCGTTTCGTGTCTTAGGCCATCAATGTGTACTTACATTCACGAGTCATTAAATCATGTTTAATTTGGACTTCTCTGTGCATGATCTTTGAGGTGGTGACCATAGACCTGCATTATATGACTGACAGACAAGAACGTTTTGACCTAAAAATATAAAAATTGAAACTAACCTACATCTTGGATGCCCTAGAGGTAAACTAAACATACCAAACATTAATTTCAAAGTGAACTATCCCTTTAAACAACCAAGTTGATTATATTTCAAAATGTAAATCATGCAGAAACTTTGCTTTTCTTTTTTTTTTTTTTGCATGGGTATAACACTGTAATAACATATACAATATATTTAAAAGTAATATAAATATTAAATAATGTATAATAAATGTTCATAATGTATAATGTCAGTTCAGACGATTTAGTCAGTTTGAGCATCTCAATGCAAACAAACACACATTAAATGCAGTAAGTCTGACTGCGCAGAAGAGCATCAGGAATTCTGGCACGCCTCTGTTTGTGCTCATTTGTTGGAGAACATGAGACGCTTTATCATTCAATAATCACATCGATCTCCTCCATCTACCGTGACAAGACGGGTCTTTCTCGCTGCAGACCCGAGACCAATGATGCCTTTCCTTCAGTGCCGCCAGCATCTCCTCTGCATCCGAAACATTTGTGTTACCCTTCACTGGGTGAATGTAATTGAGAAGCGGCCACGATGCACTCGTGTCTCCAAAACTGAGTCTATTCCACTGTGCTTGCAATTTACAGCCCTTGGAGAGACATCAGGGATTCTCTGACATTCGCAGGCTCATTTTACTCACTTATTCACTCAACTCTTGTTCCTAAAGCAATATAGTTCAACCTTAAAAACTGATTTTTGTTCCAAACCTGTATATATTTCCTTCTTATGTAGAAGACAAAAGGACAAATTTGTTACAGCTCGCTCTTGTCCACACAATTACAGTGAATGGATGAATTATGAAAATCAAAACATTACGGAAATCCCCATAAAATAGTTCCAGCAACTCACATAATCAGTATTTTGAATCACTTGTATAATAACGGTTTTATGAAGCATTGTAAATGACTATAAAATTAGCATATGTTCACATTTCTGTTAAAAAAAAGCAATGATACTCATATTTTATTTTAAGACTACTAAAATAAATTATGATTAAAATATGTACATTTTAGGTGTTAATGTAAATTTTAGGTGCTAATATGTACATTTCAGGTGTTAATATGTCAATTTTAATTCCTAATATGTACATGTTAGGTGCTAATATGTCAATTCTAGGTCCTAATATGTACATTTTAGGTGCTAGTATGTCAATTTTAGGTCCTAATATGTACATTTTAGGTGCTAATATGTACATTTTACGTGCTAATATGTAAAGTTTAGGTGCTAATATGTACATTTTACGTGCTAATATGTCAATTTTAGGTCCTAATATGTACATTTTAGGTGTTAATATGTACATTTTAGTTGCTAATATGTCGATTTTAATTCTAAAAATGTACATTTTAGGTGTTAATATGTACATTTTAGGTGCTAATATGTCAATTTTAATTCCTAATATGTACATGTTAGGTGTTAATATGTCAATTTTAGGTCCTAATATGTACATTTTAGGTGTTAATATGTACATGTTAGGTGCTAATATGTACATTTAAGGTGTTAATATATACATTCTAGGTGCTAATATGTACATTTTAAGTGCTAATATGTACCATTAAGGTACAAAAGTGTACCTTTTGAAAAGGTAAAGCCCCAGTGACAGCTTTTGTACCTTTTTTTTTCTGAGAGTGTATAACTTTTCTTGAAGTTGTTGTTTCATTTATTATAATTGATCAAAAATATTTGAATTAAGTTTGAGAGTAAGACTTGATTTGTACATTGTAAATGACAATATAATAATAATGTAAAAAAACAACAACAATATAAAACCAAAGATTGCACAGTGAAATTGATTTCGAGTTGGTGGAGGTAAAAGATGGTCTAATTAATATTTTAGCAAAAAAATAATATTAAATAAAAGACATTGTCTATATATCAAAACCTATTCACAAAAACATATTTTTTTTCTTGTAAATTGTTACAATACATGTTGTTTATTATTAATAATTGTCATGACAAAGACACTGACAGGTTATGATGTATTGGTTTGTCAATATGTAATAAGACATCTTAAACAATATTTAAGTGATATTTGCATTCAAAACGTCATTATTGAGCGAAAGACACTTAATGAGTTGTCATAAACATGCATATTTCATATTCAAGACACATATCATGTCATGATTATGAAGGTGTCATGTCAGTCTTATGCACACCCCTTCAAGTGTTTCCGATATGGCAATACTGTTAAATTGATTATAATGAAAAGAGCACAAGCAATGCCATTCAGACATTCGAACTGAGCACACAATAAAACATGTCTAATGTAATCTAATGCCTGTTCTTTCCCCTTTAAACAAGACAAAACGTCATCAGCAGGATACCTTTCTCAATGTCCTCTGCATTCAGAGCCATTTCTCGTATTCCTCCTGTAAACCCAAAGCACTTTCAGCTGTTGCACTAAATTCTTCTAGCGTTTGCAGTGATCCTGCTTTAATCAGGACACGTTGATGCACAGATCTTCCCTTGCTGTCTTTAGGGATTTGTCCCCAGGCCCGGTTTGAAGGAGTGACCAAGAGACAGCTCATTTATCTCCTGACAAAAGAAAGCCATCTCACATTCACCCCAGCCCAAATAAAATCCTCCTTAGGCTGGAATTACATATTGATTTGATATAATAATAAATTCCCCCTTCTTCCACACAACCGATTGCTCTCCGAGATAAAATGATCTGTTCTGGCAGGGTTGATGGTGTGACACCAGGGGGCAGTAGAGACATGTCTGTCGATGATGGAAACCTGCTCTATTTAGGACTCTGGCCGAGGGAACCGCCATGCGAAACAATGTGGAAAACACTTGATGCTTCAAGGCTCTCTCTTTTCATCTTTCCGGCTGTCATAGTTGTTCCACGGTGAAGAGCTCCCGTGCTTCTGCATGTGTGGTTCTCCCATTTTCTCACACCAGCTGATTTTTAGCATCCTTAAAAGAGCATCTTAATCTGTTTTTTATTGTGAAGTGACTAAGCCGATACGAACTAGATAGTATAGTATAGTAGTTGTAATACTTTATATGTAAAGGAATGTCACATGCAAAGCAGGCAAACCCAGAGTCCATTCAAGTTCAATTGATTTTAAATGATCACATATTTGATCATATTCATATCATATATTCCTCATGGATGATTTGTTTTTCAAATTCATCATGAAGGGTCCATAGATTAGTAAAATATAATTTCCTTTGGTATAGAAGCTTGAAATTTGGTACAGATACTCTCGAAGGGCCGCTATTTTGGAAAAAAGGCGTTGGCCACTCAAAAATTCAATATGGCGTCCAATTTTCAAGATGAAGAAGATCTTTAAAAGAGCATCTTAATCTGTTTTTTTTATTGTGAAGTGACTAATTGAACGCACTAAGCAGCCAATATGAACTAGATAGTATAGTATAGTAGTTGTAATGCTTTATATGTAAAGGAATGTCACATGCAAAGCAGGCAAACCCAGAGTCCATTCAAGTTCAATTGATTTTAAATGATCACATATTTGATCATATTCATATCATATATTCCTCATGGATGATTTGTTTTTCTAATTCATCATGAAGGGTGCATAGATTAGTAAAAAGATCCTTCCCTTTGGTATAGAAGCTTGAAATTTGGTACAGATACTCTCGAAGGGCCGCTATTTTGGAAAAAGGCGTTGGCCACTCAAAAATTCAACATGGCGTCCAATTTTCAAGATGGCCGCCATTGCTATTAAATGCTTATCATATCAATTATGAAACAGTCATCCAAGCATAATTGATCCAAAAACTCTCTAAAGAACATGTTATTGGAAAAAGATGCTTGTCCCTCAAAAATTCAAGATGGTCGCCGTTTTTAAAGATGGCTGTCGTTCATGTTGAATATGCATTTTTTTAATTGTTCAAACGGTGATGCAAGCATACAATTAGGCAGACATACTCTTTAAGGAACACTCTTATGGAAAAAGATAATCAAGATAATGGTCACCATTTTGGCACACACCTTTTTTCCATGATAATGTTCATTGATGAATATTTGTACCAAATTTCATGAGAGCATCACCATTTGAAAAAAACAAAAGTTAAGGATTCAAGAAAAATGGCGGCCATCTTAAACTTTTTAAGGGGACAAGCACCATTTTCAAAAGTAGTTTGAACGGTTGACATAATCAGCATTTGACAGAAATAGCGAATAGACAGAATGGCCTCCATGTTGAATTTTTGGGTGACCAATGCCTTTTTCACAAAAAGTGACCCTTAGAGAGTATCTGCGCCAAATTGTATGCTTCTACACTAATTTGAACGATTCTCTTGAAATATGCCATTGATCTGCTGCACTATGCCTTTAAAAGGTACCTTAAATCATCTTAGGTTTTAAAACAGAGCTGCATCTATTTAATTATCTTACAGTAACGGATGAAAAGCTAACTTTAATGTTACACCACAATCTATTTATTCTTAATGCCATGCATCTTTACATGCAACAGAAAACAATACACGCAGTTTATAATGACCCCCTTCACCCCGAAGAAGAGCGACGTATGATTTGTATTCCGTCTGCTAGCCTGTAGATATATCTATAACTCCAGGCTTTTGCTCTCTGAGGAACTATGATAAAGTGAGACAGTCACTAAATCCCTCTCTCATTTTTTTTTTTTTCTTTCTGTGATCGCTTTTTTGGATAACGGACACCCGAGACATCAGGTGTCTTATATCATCGACAGAACTCTATTGTTCTGGAGGGTGACGGCATCAGATGCTGGTGCGGGGCGACTGTCTGACCGCCGAAGATTTCGGTCACGATGGGAAATTCGGCTTGTATTTGGCATTTTGACTGACAGCAATACGAGGAAAGGTTGTCCATGAAATAATGATGAAGTCTGCCAATGGATTTGGACTTTTTTTTTTTTTTTTGTGAGGGACTGACACTTGGCATCAGAAGTAAGAGTAATCATCAAGTCTGGGCTGTCGGGGTATCTAGATGTGGGTGATCATGGGTGTGAGTGCGTGAAGACAGAAGAGAAGCTGCCATCCACGAAATGAGATCTGCCTTATTTGACCCACAAGAGCCCGAGGTTTTGAGGGTACTTCAAAGCACGGAGCGATAAAGAAATCCTGAGGAAGGCGAATGGGAAAAAAGAAAGAATCAGAGCGGGGAATCAACGCCTGACTCCTCCAATCAGACACAGGGATTAGAATCAGTGAGTGAAAATCAGTCCGGACCACTCCAAAACTCTTTGCTTTGTGAACTTTGGAAACTCAAACATGTTTGCACAGAGATGTTCAGCGAGAAACCCTCATACTGTACAAGAGCCTCAAGACTAATTTGAACAATTAAAGGGTTAGTTCACACAAAAATATAACTTTTGTCATCTTTTACTCAGCCTATTTTCTTTCCAAACCTGTACGACTTTTTTTCTTCATTCAGAAACACGAAAGGTTTTTAATCCATATAATAAAAAAACCAATTAGAGTCCAAAACAACTGGATCATTTTTTGTGAACCGTCCAGATAATTTTCGGGGCCACTGCATAATTAATGCAAATCACATAGTAAATTAATTTACAAGGGCCTTGATGCATATATAAGTGTTTTTGCTACTTTAAATTACTACTAAAAGTTGCACACATCAAGAAATTCAGATAGAACTGTATGCATATATATATATATATATATATATATATATCTATATAGTATATATGCTTCCTCTCAATCTGATGGGATAGACATTGTTGTTGTTGATAAGTTAATTGGATTGATTATTTGAACATGCTCCTTCCGAACTTTGTTTAATGAAACATCATTTAATATTATTATCATCCATGAGGTTTAAAATAATGTAAACATAAAGTGAAGCCTCCACATCAGTGGCCTTATATTACCTATCCTTTAAAAATAGGCAGAAAACAGCAAGACAAAGATTTTTGGCTGTATAAGGTATTCCTACAATGGCATAGTAACCATGTTTGCATGACGGGGTAGACCGGTTCAATGAACACGTTCAGGCACAACACTGACCGTTAGTTAGTAGCTGGATTAAACATGGTTAAAATGCTGGGCAAACAGATTAAAGTGTGACTGTATTTCACTGTAGACTAAAAGGTCCAACAGCGGGATGCCGTTGTCTGAAGAACAACAGACGGACAATGTGTTGTGGTGCATTTAAAGTTTTTGTAAAATATAATTTTCCCATCTGGTGGTTGTTTTTGTCGTTCAACAGCAATTTACTAGTAAAATACGTTGTTAGAAGTTAAATAAAATAAAATATAATAAATCTTATATATATAAAAATTAAATCATTTAAAGTTTTTTTTCTCCTTTTTTGTGATAATTAGGTTATGTCCATTTTTCTTTGTCCGTCAACAAACAAAACAAACCAATAATACATGTTTCTGGACATATTTTGAGAGGATAAAATGTTTGTTTTTTTGTTGAAAAAGTTTGTCTGTTAAAGGAGCTAAACGCAAGTCTCTGAGTTTTTGCAGAACTACACCCCCTCTGGCGACAAGCGAAACTGCAACCAGAGCTGTGCGCGTTCATGGAGGAACACACACACACACACACATACGCACGTTTGCACGAGCTGTTTATAACCTAGGGAGCACACTGTGCGGCACACATCTTTTGTTACAGTCATTATGAGGTAATCCAGTAATAAATCTGCAAGTCATTTAAAATATATGAAAGGAAAGGCATTCGAGTAAATTACACACTTATGTGTGTGAGAGGGGGAAACGGGGATAGTAGAAAACTTCGGTTTTTGTTTCCATCGATCTCCATGTGCTTACTGTATCCACTTATGATTGAATTATTATGGAAACACGTTTAGTTATCACTTTGTATAGGACCCGTTTGAGCCCTAGAGCCGACCGGAGATCTCTCCGTTTGTTGAAAGCTTCCCGATGTCGACTCTCGTCTTATTCCGACGCCTGGCACTGGACAGACTGAAGTTTTATTTTCTGTCTCACGTGGAGTTTGCGTTGGGGTTTGTAATGAGCTACAAGCCGGTCTCTTTCCGCGCCATATACAGATTAAATGAAGTGCACGTCACCGAAAGCAACAGATATGAGCTGGATTTTATTTATCATCGGCTAATTTCAAAATCAGCAAAGACAGCAATAAGAGAGATCGGCAACAGGCCTGGTAAGATCAGTTCATTTCTTTACTTTTAATGAAGATGGTAGTGTTAAGCGTCTGCGACTTACTTTCACTTTGATTTGCGATAGATTTCGGCGCTGACTTGATGAAGGGGCTCATGCTCATCTGAGGTGATGCGCGTCGTCATATATGACTAAAATAACATGACATAACCTATAGCTTGGTTTCAACAGCCAGATGCATTTACACTTGTCCAGTTTCGTCTGGAATGCGGCCCAGACCACGTCCTCAAGAGCGATCGGATTCAAATCCGTCTCGAATGCGTTTCGGAGGGCATTTACACCCTTGTCTTTTCACGATCGAATAGCTATCCGATCACAGAAAACACATGAAGTGACCAGGTGTAAACAGCCCCTTTGAATCCATCGTCTACTTTTGTGGAAAGCTGACTAGAGTTGTGTCGCTCGAGTGGTCTTCTCTGATACGGAGAACGGCGGCGAATAGCTACACGAACCTGCCAGACATAGCCAGGCGAGCGTGAACGCGCATGACGTCACGCCCAGTCTCCGATTCGAGCCCGAATCCCTCTTATATATTTCACTGTACAGGATTATAGAGGCGATCGCAGTGATCAAAGAAGGGCTCATTCAGCCCATCAGGCGATTGTTTAAGCATGTATGGGTTAGAAAACGGCTATTTTTAACATGAAAAGTTGCGCAATGCACCTTTAAGTAAGTATCATTTCTTTTACATTTTATCTTTCAAATAGAGGTTAAAAACCAAACAAATATCGGCCAAAATAAATCGGCAGCATTAATCGGCCGACCCGGATTTCAAAAGATCGGTATCGGCATCGGCATGAAAAAAACCATGTCGGTCAATTTGTTATCACAACATATTTTCTTTAGTCAAATCAACTTTATAATAATTTATTTAGTTGAGATAACTTATTATTTTGAGTTTCTGATGATTAAATTAATCTTCTTCATTGTATTAACTCACTTTTTCCAGTTCAATCAACTTAAAATTTTAAGGCAGCCAGGTTACTTACTTTTTTAAGTTAAACCATCAATATTTTTTTTACAGTGTAGTATCTACCCTGATGGGTCTAACCTTTTGAAACAAAGTCAACCAGTGAAAACAAAGAGGTCTAATATTCCTGGACACCTGTCCATTAACATTCCCATTCATCTCACTGGAGACTGCTTGTGCTAAAGTAGTGCAGGCGGATTCAGAAGTACAATATATCACCCAGATGCTCTGCTTCATGGCTTGTGAAAAATGTTATCTATTTCATGCTGTTGAGATTATTTTCTATTTACACATATTTTTTTTGTTGCTTGCAAGACATGCTATTCTATCAGAAAACAGGAATTCTCTCTTTGTGGGTGTATTTACACGAACTACCAGCAGGGGCTAATCGGCCAAACTGCGACCTCCTGAGAGAAGCGTCACTCGGTGCAGCTTTAAGTAAATCGCTCTCGAAGCCGGCAGATGATTTCAACGCTTTACCCACCATGCCACACTGTGGAAATGTCCCCTGTGAAGACCAACCCAAGGTGACACGTCTATAACCCAGCAGGTGTCATTCTTAGCACGAGACCACCTCGCTCTGTGGTATCGCTGACAGTAAAACGACAAAATCCCTTCCCGAGGAGAGCTGGCACAAAGCAGCCTGCTCTTAAATCCAGACCTTTATGGCCATACTTAGTAATTACTGAACCATGACAAAGTACATTCTTCATTTCTGACCGCTTCTGAATGTCACTGTCTGAGAGAGCCGGATAGAAGCCGAGCAGATTGGAAACGCTATCAGATGCACTCACTTCGCGCTCCCGGAGGGATTCCTGGGCGAAAGTCGCTAATAAATTTAAACCAGCGAACGTGGAATTGTAAGCCGTTCCCGCTAGCTATTTATAGCTGCTCCGTGAGTCCTCGCTGACAGAGGTTTGACACGAAGGGAAATATCTGAAAGCAGCTCGGTGTAATCGCCTCAAATTGAGACTTTTGCACCATTATTTCCAATCAGAATCCCTCGACACGGAGCCAGCCCTCCGCATTAACCCTTGTTCACTGACCTCCCTCCCGTTCCCTCTCCTCCTCATCATCCCCTCTCATTTCTCCATGGGATCAATTGTACAATGAATTCTCTGCCAACCCCTATATTTCCTCAGAGAGGCTTCTACCTATCAGCCAAACAGGGGGATGAACAAAAAAATAAATCTATATAAAAACCAAACAGGGGAGCTTCTGTAGCTAAATGCCATTTAGCGCTGAGCTGAGAGTTCCCAGAGACGAAATGAAAGATGCTAACAGGAAATGAAAAGGCCATGGGATAAGATCAGGAAATACAATAAGGGGCTGTTGTGTAAACACGCCTCGATGGCAAAAGTAGATAATCAAGTCTACATGATGGCAGTGTACTGAGATTGGAGGTGGCCGTATGTTTCAATGTAGCCTGAGTGAAGAGTATGAGCTTGAGTAAAAAAGAGTCGAAATTAAGAGAAATACAACAGCAAACGTGGGATTTAAAGCCACAATTATCTCACTTTGTTTGCTCTGCTCCTGCAACAAAACCTTTGTCAAAAAATGTTCACTTTTTTTGCCTTGACAACTTACTGAAGTTGTTGCTAACTGTAAATAGACAAAAACTGGTAACACTTTACAATAAGGTTCATTTATTAAACATTAGTTAATGCATTAACTAACATGAACTAACCATTTGTTACTGTATTTGTTATTCTTTGTTAACGTTAGTTAATACAAATCTAGCTGTTCATTGTTGTTCATGTTATTTCACAGTGTATTAACTAATGTTAACAAGATTTTTAAAAAGTATTAGTAAATGTTGAAATTAACATTAACAAAGATTAATAAATGCTGGAGAAGTATTGTTCATTCTTTGTTAATGTTAACTAATGTAGTTAACTAATGAACCTTTTTGTAAAGTGTTACCCAAAAACTAAAACGGTAATAAATTCTAAAAACAGTAATATTCAACGGACAATTAAAAGGACATACAAGGGCAAACAAAATAATCACAATCACCATACTTTTAGTAACTTTGCAACTTTGCGTTGTGCAATAATCGGGGCTATGTGCTTTAATGTGTGTTTTTAAAAAGCTTTAAAAAAATGTGCTTGTTCAGATACTTCTCGTGTTTGAAAGTTATAAAGTGAACTTCAAGCAGTAAGTGATACATAATTCATAACATAAACAATATTTAAAAATAGCAGCTCTCAACCAACCCAAGCATCATTATTGATTTTATTCATGGATTCTTTTAAGGGAAACCTTGGAGTTTAATTAGTGTTGTTGGATAATGCATGATTTTACTCATTAGGGAGCGTATTCGATATTAATGTGTCCTTATAGGGAGGAGGCAGCAAATGTCAAGATGAAGAGTCTCTTTTGAAATTGTGATCAACATTTTGGGGGTCGAACCCAAGGACAAAATAAAGCGCAAAGTAATTCAAAGCATGGTTGAAGCGGAAGACCAAAGCACCATATTTGTCTTCAAAACTCGCTTTGAATGTCCAAACGCGACATTGAAGAGCAAGGAGCATTTGTGCTGAAATCCTCACGTTGTGTCTAAAGCTCAGATTCAATGAAAAAATGGCTAAATGAGTACAGCATATTAAGGTGACCGATCGTTGTTGACTACAGCCGTTTTCAAGAAAAATGCATTGCTTGCAAATCACAAGCAAATTGGCAGCCATTACTGTGCTCTTGCAAATAGCCCTTTTCTCATTCCAAGAAAAGTAATCACAGTAATTGTGTGGGCAATGACTACAGTGAGTTATCTTATCCCAATGAAACCATGTCTAGGATCGTGTTAAAGTATTTAAGCAGTCCATCCACTCAATCCATATCTCTGTGTATCTGAAACGCCTGAAACAGAACAAAACAAACATGATGCAAGACGTTACGACCAGTTTACCTGCATCAAACTACATATTGAGAGAAACACGACCATGCAATTTATTTGAATGAGTCTCTTTCTCCATGCATACACCAAACATAAAAACAAAACAACCTCTCTTCATCTCTAAGTGGAACGTCTTGTCCAGAAGTAGCTGCATATCGGACCAGACTTCAGGCCGAAATTTGAAATTTTGAAACAAAAACCCATTACAGCAGTCCACGCTGTCTTCTACACACCCTTCTACACACTCGGACTCGACCCTCTATGGTCTCGGCCTTGACTCGGACTCGACTCTCTTTGGTCTCTGTCTCAACTTGGACTCGACTTTCTTTAGTCTCGGTCTCTACTCGGACTCGACTCTCTTTGGTCTCGGTTTCGACTCTTTTTGGTCTCGGACTCGACTTTCTATGGTCTCGGTCTCGAATCAGACTCGACTCTCTTTGGTCTTGGTCTCGACTCAGACTCGACCCTCTATGGTCTCGACTCGGACTCGACTCTCTTTGGTCTCGGTCTTGACTTGGTCTGGACTCTCTTTGGCCTTGATCTCTACTCAGTCTGGACTCTCTTTGGTCTCAGTCTCTACTCGGACTCGACTCTCTTTGGTCTGGGTTTCGACTCGGTCTCGACTCTCTTTAGTCTCGGACTTGACTCTCTTTGGTCTCGGCCTCGACTCTCCTTGGTCTCGGACTCGACTCAGACTCGACCCTTTATGGTTTTGGTCTCGACTCAGACCCGACTCTCTTTGGTCTCGACTCGTACTCGACTCTTTTTGGTCTCGGTCTCGACTCGGACTCGACTCTCTTTGATCTCGGTCTTGTCTCGGACTCGACACTCTTTGGTCTCGGACTCGACTCTCTTGGGTCTCAGCCTTGAGTCTCTTTGGTCTCGGACTCGACTCTCTTTGGTCTCGGTCTTAACTCGGACTCGACTCTCTTTGGTCTCAGTCTCGACTCTCTTTGGTCTTGGCCTCGACTCTCTTTGGTCTCAGTCTCGACTCTATTTGGTCTCGGCCTTGACTCTCTTTGGTCTCGGTCTCGACACGGACTCGACTCTCTTTGGTCTCGGTCTCGACACGGACTCGACTCTCTTTGGTCTCGGCCTCGACTCGGACTCGACCCTCTATGGTCTCGGCCTCGACTCGGACTCGAGTGAGCTGGTCTCCACTACAACACTGTCTATACTAAACATCTACTTTTTGTAATTTAATTTTTGAAGGTAACTCTTTTTTATGACTACACACTGTGCTGTGAGTTGTATTGCATGCATACAAATATGGCAGACAAACTGATTTTTTGTATGAAATGCAACTATTATTCTATCACCCTAAGATATATGGTGATATGCCAGTTCTCACGTAAATTCATCTCTATAACACGCATTGTGTATTGCCGTGCAATTTATAGGCGAAAATGAGTTTTTACGTGCATATGATAAGCAGTTTTGCGTTCAGTTGATACGCAGGTTATTTGCGTGTAATACACATGCACCCCACACCACTAATTCTACCCAAGCGTATAATACACATGCACCCCACACCACTACCTAACCAACCCATGCGTATCCTATGCACGTAAAAACTCACTTTAGCATATAAATTGCACGATAAACACACTGTGTGCTATAAAGACGCATTTAGTGTGATTGGGTTGGATAACATCCTGTTGACTAAAAGTCATTGTTGGATATTTTGCTATCTAGTGAAATTACATTCAAACAGTATTAGTGCATCTCACAAAGTCACTTCCCTGTAGCCCTATAAACTCCAGGATACATTAAGCTTGTTTTACATCTATTTCATCTCCACTCATTTCTCGCCAGCCTCCAAACATTACACATAATGTATCACAGCAGAACTTTAGGCTATATCACAAAAGCTTTTGCATCAGTAGGGTCATCTTTTAACGGCCTTTAAAAATATGGACAACAAAGCAAAGTAATGCGTTGTGAAATTTGTGGAAGCAGGTAAACACCTCAAAAGTTTTCTGGAGAACTTACTGACCCAAGGCAGGGAATTTCAAAATATAAAGTCTGGGGTTTTAGACAGCAGTGTAAAATGAACTGTGTGGATTCAGTCATGTCTTACAACACACAAACATGGGAGATCAATAAGGAACTGTTTTCTCACTCTTCTGAGGTACAGACAGCACAGGACGTGCAATATTTATACTTAACTTCAGAAAATGTCTGAGAGACTTCCTCTGCAAATCTGTCATTCTGCCATGATGTTCAGAGGACAGGGTTTCACCAAAGAAATTGAAAAAAAGAGTCGATTTTGACTCGATTTTATTTTCCTGACTTATTCTGCGTTTTATTTTTATTAATGACCTCTTATGACCTCTTTGGCATCAACTTTTGTACTTTCGAAGGCACATTCTCTTAGGAAAAATGCTATGGACGTACATAATGGAGGAGCTCCGGAAGGATAAAAGGAGGAGTGATAACAGTGTTTGAGTGTTGGTTGGTTTTCATTTATAACGGCTTTCATTTATACTTTTGCTTTATTAAAGGAGTAGTTCACTTTAAAAAACTTTTGCTGATAATTTACACACCCCCATGTCATCCAAGATGTCCATGTCATTCTTTCTTCAGTCGAAAAGAAATTATGTTTTTTGATGAAAACATTCCAGGATTTTTCTCCATATAATTGACTTTACTGGGAACCAAACGGTTCAAGGACCAAATGAGAGTTTCAGTGCAGCTTCAAAGGGCTTTAAACGACACCAGACAATGAATAAGGGTCTTATCTACCGTCATTTCAAAAATAAATACAAAAGTTTAAGTTTTATAAGCACAAATGTTCGCATTTATCATAAATATCCATATTATTACAAAAGTACGGGATAAAAGTTTATAGTTGGGATATAAACACTGATGGAAGTGATCAAAATAGAGCAAATCACCTTTTAAAAAGTAGCATGGCGCTTCAAATAACGATTGTATCAATGTCATTGAATCAATTATCACGATCAACTTTCATTCAAGAGATTCATTCAAAAAACGCCAATTCATCCAGTAATGAAAGTGAAGTATTTATGAGTGAATCATCGAATCATTCATTCATATTAAACATTTTAAATAGGCTGCCGCAATTAACATTTGATCAGACCCTCGAGTAATTTAAATGTTATTTTGTTTAGTTGTCTTTTCAGAATTGTGATCTCTGAAACAAAACATAAATAAATAAGGATTCTCAATTTATCCATAATAACGCAGCTCTATTCAGTAACAAGAAAATGATTTCTACAATAATGTCGCCAAGACCGCAGCTGGATAACATCTCGTCTGAGAGCGCAGGCCCTTCAGTGAAGCTGATATATGGTGACAATGGACCCTGATGTTGTTGTTCAGTATCAGCTCTCACTCCTAATGGAAGAGGAAACTCTGTCCATTTGAGACTGAAATCAAGCCAGCCGCCACAGAGATACCAAACACCCCCTTGGCATTTCCCAAGGCCTTGATAACATCGCATCTGAGATAAGACACAAAAGACGTTGACTAATCCTAGAGGAGAGACGAGCGCAGATAAAGGTTGTTTGGAGGTAAACAAGTGTGGAAAATGAGCAATGTGAGACTGAGTGGGCTGAGGCTGAGTTTATTAGGGGGGGTCTCATTACATTTGGTGTTTACCTTTTATCAACACACATAATAAGCAGCGAGTGTGTTAAAAGGTAAAACCAATTCCCCGAATGCTCTCAGCGCCTACAGGACGTATAATGTTCTCAAGATGCTCCTTCAACAGTTTATGTGACTAGAATAAAGCATGGCTTCCTTCAGCGCTGCAGTAATAATGCTTAAACACCATTAGCTGCATCCACTGCGTTAAATGATGCTCTTTTATTGCAACTTCATTTTCAGTCTGCTGTGCAAAACCATTTCCACCAGCAATAAGAAAATGAAGTGTTCGCTCATGCAAAAGTTGCTAAAATAGCATGATGAAATGTGGTTGCAGAACAAATGCTACAGGATGCTATTAGTACTTAATATTTAAGGGTTGGTGTTTAAAGGGTACTCCAAAGAATATCATATTGCTACATTTCTACCATATATAGCAAGTACCATAGGTATTAAAAGATACTGGGCCCTATCTACTGGGGACTCATTTATCATTCCAATTTTGCACCCGCGCAAAGTGGACTTTTCCCTCCACAGAAGCAAGTTTTTGAAACAAAAACCCATTACAACAGTCCACACTGTCTTCTACACACCCAGTCTCAGTGGTTTGTTGTCAGCCACTCAACCTTCTTAACTCCACCCGTACAATAAATCTGAATGTGGGAATCTCCGGAAGAAGTCCTGATAAGAGAAACTATAGCCTTCTAGTTGGACTCAGCTCTCTATGGTCTCGGTCTCGACTCGGACTCGACTCTCATTGGTCTCGACTCAGACTCGACTCTCTTTGGTCTCAGTCTTGACTCAGACTCGACTCTCTTTGGTCTCAGTCTTGACTTAGACTCGACTCTCTTTGGTCTCAGTCTCTATTCGGTCTCGACTCTCTTTGGTCTCAGTCTCTATTCGGTCTCGACTCTCTTTGGTCTCAGTCTCTATTCGGTCTCGACTCTCTTTGGTCTCGGTCTCTACTCGGTCTCGACTCTCTTTGGTCTCGGTCTCTACTCAGACTCGACTCTCTATGGTCTCAGTCTCAACCCGGACTCGACTCTCTTTAGTCTCGGTCTCTATTCGGTCTCGACTCTCTATGGTCTCAGTCTCGACTCAGACCCGACTCTCTTTGGTCTCGACTCAGACTCGATTCTCTTTGGTCTTGGTCTTGACTCAGACTCGACTCTCTATGGTCTCAGTCTCAACCCGGACTCGACTCTCTTTGGTCTCGGTCTCTATTCGGTCTCGACCCTCTATGGTCTCAGTCTCGACTCAGACCCGACTCTCTTTGGTCTCGACTCGGACTCGACTCTCTTTGGTCTCGGACTCGACTCGGACTCGACTCTCTTTGGTCTCGGTCTCGACTTGGTTTCGACTCTCTTTGGTCTCGGACTCGACTCTTTTTGGTCTCGGTCTTGACTTGGACTCGACTCTCTTTGGTCTCGGTCTTGACTTGGACTCGACTCTCTTTGGTCTCGGTCTCGACTTGGTTTCGACTCTCTTTGGTCTCGGACTCGACTCTTTTTGGTCTCGGTCTTGACTTGGACTCGACTCTCTTTGGTCTCGGACTCAATTTGGTCTCAATTTTGCACCCGCGCAAAGTGGACTTTTCCCTCCACAGACGCACGTCAGTAAATGAACTTGCACTCCCTGGGCGGGTCGGCGCAAAAAGGAGGCTTGTTTCGGTTGCTAACAATCCCTGTCGCTATTTTGCAGTTCCAGAATACAATTGCGCCACTGACCAGAAAAAACCTAATCTAAAGTCAGTGGCGCGTTGCGCGTACATTCAGATGCTATTTTAAGCGCATGCTTGGACATAATACAGAGTGTGAACAATGCACGCACACTGTAGATGATTCTCTCATCTACACAGATGCATTTTACTTCTTGCAAATGATACATTATTATATGTAAAAAATATTAAAACACGAGGGAAATCATTGTTGTGTCCATGACGATGGGAAAAAATAGGCATAAAGCTTATACATTTACCCAAATTATTATAAGCTTGTTTAACCAAAGCTAATTTGGGTGGGCTTTGTCCCATCTCCAATGTCACTTCTCTTTCTTTTACGGCCCTGACGAGAACATCGATCTCCTCGGCTGTGAACCGATTGTGAAGTGCGCCTGGTAAATGCGCCGTTTTAATAGAATTGCGCCATGGAACCATAGACATATACACTAGACGTCTCCTTGGCTACGCCAGTTCATTGAAACGAATGCGTCAATAGAGCCGCCATCTTGAAACAGGGGAGCCCCTCCACTTTAATGCATCAGCGTCAATGTAGACACAGGTCTAACGGAAATAAAATCACCATAAATCATCATAAATGCGATTTTTCTCTGGGTTTTTTTTTGGTTTGTTCCAATGGTCAGACATGTATTTATCATTGATTCCAGAATTATTTTTTTTTATTTCATCTGTGAACGTCATACACTGCACAAAAGTCCGCCACCATCAATGAATTCGAAGTAAAGGCAGAGATAGCAGCGTTACCTAGCTACTTCCTATGACAAAACCCCTGTTCCAAGATGGCGGCGGTTTTGATGCTTAATACCCCAAGGTGACATCTAGTGTATATGTCTATGCCACAGACCAAGCCACCTCGTTCGTCATGCTCTTAAAGGGAATGTGATACGACGCTCTTATTGGTTGGTTTCCGTTACGCCCAAACCACACCTATGAATAAGGAAGCTATTTCAGACCAACCCCTTTTGAACTTGCGTCGGGCGCAAGAGTCATTTATCCCGCCAACACCCGCCCACAAAGTTACTTGCGCTTCGCATCTTTAAAATAGGGCCCACTATGTTTTTTTGGAAATGCACATGCATGCCAAGGTACATTTCCGTATCATACTATACAACAAAACACCATCTTTATCATCTGATCCCATCTGATACCTGCCATTGTACGGTTATGGAGCACAAACCTGTTTTTGTCCGTCAAAAATGTGTTTGATACGAGTGAATCAACAGTTTAACTCTAACCCCTGTGATCCACTGCATTCAGAGCTGATGATCATGCTTTTGTCCGTCATTTGACGCTCCTGCTATGCCAGACACAAATAAATTCAAACGGTGACTCAATGTTTTTGGCAGATTTCCTTCAGAGTGGTCTCGGCAGAAAAGAAACTAGACAGGAAGAGATCAGGGTGGTGTGGATAAGTGTTCAACGCTTTTATTATATTATGACAGAAGCTTTATTGAGGCTCGATGATGGTCCTGCTCGAAGAAATAATAAAGTGAACATGATAGCGGTTGTGTTCGTAAATACCCAAAGGCTCAATTTAATCTTGAAGCTTTTCTTAAACGTCAAAGAGATGGAGAATGTCTTAAGATGATTTAAGGAAAAGCTCACTTAAAAAATGCGAACCATTAATCTTACAGCTTTGTTTACAGATAAAATCAATATGAGAACTTCTTATTTGCTGCCATTTTGACAATAGGTTCTGCTCACAAAAATATATATATATATATATTTGAAATTATGGAGAAGGTTGTATTTAGTCCGTTTGACTTTTAAATGAATCTCGTTTCTTTGGCTAAAGTTTCAGTTCTCAGAAAGCATCACCTCACAGCTCTAGTGGTTTAGAGGGTTTACAGGGTCACATCCACAAGCATCTCAACATTTCCGCTCCTAAATGCATTGGCAAGACTTTAGACTGCTTAAGGTTGTTTAAACAATAAACAAACTCACATTGGCAAAACTCCAGTGTTGTATGGATACGCGTAAGGCTTTCACTGCCAGTATAACATTTCTGTGATAATGCTGGTGTACGACATAGTCGTATTATTATCACTACTGCTTTGTGATCTATTATACACTCTAAACAATGGTGGGTTGTTTAACCCAAATTTGGGTAAAACATGTACAAACCCAAATGTTGGGTTAAAAATGTAATTTCAAATGTTAACCCAACTTCAACTTTCACTTTCAACTGTACATTTTTTTAATTGCATTTTTAACCCAACGTTTGGGTTTGGGTCAAATATGGACAAACCCAAATGTTGGGTTAAAAAATCAATTAAGAAAATGTACAGTTGAAAGTGAAAGTTTGAAATTACATTTTTAACCCAACATTTGGGTTTGTCCATATTTTACCCAAATTTGGGTTCCAATAATCCAGCATTGTTTAGAGTGTACACAAATATAGTGTGTGGAAACTCAAGGTTTGGGGTTAGGAAATAAATATTCAGCATGCATGTATAAACTGATCAAAAGTGACAGTAAAAACATTAATAATGTTATAAAGATTTAGTTTTCATTTTTTTTTTTTTTTGTTATCTTACAATGCATGACATCAATAACATGGGGAAATATTTCTCACAACCATCCATTAAAAAAAGATCCTGCATGGCCAAATCTACACTCTAAACAATGCTGGGTTGTTTGAACCCAAATTTGGGTAAAATATGGACAAACCCAAATGTTGGGTAAAAAATGTAATTAAAAAAATGTACTGTTGAAAGTGAAATCTGAACCCGACATTTGGGTTTATCCATATTTGACCCAAATTTGGGTTAAAACAACCCAGCATTGTTTAGGCAGTGTAGGAATCAGAGTATCATAGACTTGACTCAGAAATCACTTATGACCCTAGCAAAAAATAGCAAATACTGGGAGAGTTACGGCCGAGTTTGTTTATCAGCAGAATTACACACACACACACACACACACATACCCTCATCTTTTGATTGGCGCTTTTGATCTTCCCTTCTCGCTCACTGATGAGTTTTTGTCTGGGATTCTCAAATATTTCTGGAAGTGCCGCTGGAATCGTGATGTTGGGGTGGTGCTAATACAAATAAAGACAGAACAGAGAAAAAACACCAAAATAGTTCTATACCCACGAACATCTTGATTGGCATCACTGTTTTGTCAGCGGGGCGCTGTAATTGTTTGTCCTCATAATTACTCTGACAAAATGACAGTCTTTTAACTATAAAGCACAATGAAGAAACAGCACTCTTGTCAATAAAAGTGGAGAAAAGTTGGGGAAGTTTCAAACGGCATCCTATGAAGAAGAAACATTGTTTCTCCTAGTCAGCAATGCGATTAATTTGAGAGCAAAAGGAGACTATTATGTTTAATCTGAGAAAAATACATTAATAATATCACACAGTCTCCTATAGAGTTCAATATAATGTTATCAAAAGTTTTTGTCAAATTCTCCCAAGCATATCCACAATTATCCATTATTTTTCAGTTTTCTGTTCTATGCAAATTAGTTTGCATACTCCATTGTACAATATATCCATGCCTGTCGTAGCAGAATCAGAATTCTTTTTCACATAAGCACCAGGAATTATGGATATTTTTCTTTCCCTTTTTGTTTTTGATCACAATGATTTGTTTTGTCAGCGACTGTATCGCTTGCAGCGAAACTGGACCCGTCAAAACACAAACACTTCAGACGGTTCGTGCCAGTCTTAAACATGGACCAGAGTGAGGTAAAACCTCATGACGTTTCAGAACGGTTTTCCAGAATGTGAGACAATCGCTGTCTGCTGTGGAATGATTCGCTCACAAGGAGCCGGAGGACATATCATCCTAAAAACAAACCATCTGAATATGATTCAAACTCACATTGTTTTCATCCTCCAGACATCAGACTCCACACTTTAGAGAATTTCATAAAGTCTTGGTTATCTTCAGAGGTCTTCACCTGTCCACAAAGATGCACAAAAGAAAAACAATCGATATGAACTATAAATGTACATTTTATGAAGAACAAGAACATCACATTATATATATATATATATATATGCACACACACACACAGATGCAAAAGCCTCTAAGTGCCATTTGAAATTTTCTTCTAAAATGATCATTTTTATCAAGCTTGTATATTTAAGTTCAGTAATTTCACTTAAATGGCAATGAAGATTACCTATTAATTGTCATTTAAGTGAAATTACTGAACTCTTCATATATATATGTAAACAAACTTTTATTTTAAATGTGATTAATCATGATTAATTGATTTGACAGCACTAACAAACATGTATTTAAAAAACTTATTGCCTAGACAATTAATTGAAATAAGTTGGAGTACTAAAATGACTAAAACTGAAAAAAAAAGTAAAAGTGCTTATGGGTGGTTGCCAGGGTGTTGCTAAGGTATTCTGAGCAGGTTTTCAAGCATGTTACTGACAAAGTTAAAATCTAAAGAGTCCACTCTATTAAAAGACCATGATCTTCTGGGTTTATCAGAATTGTATCATTCTCAAAGCAGAAAATCAGAGAGTCAGGCAGCTCAAAAAAGGATTAGCATGCAGCAATGTTGAAATGTTGCTAATGCAGATTAGCATTTCAACAAACACATCTTTAACAGAGAAGAATGAGTTACATATTGAATATCATATTCTTTTGACTTGGGGCCTGTAAGCAACTGTTTAGAAAAGACTTTGAAAACCCTAGCAACTGCGAACAGCCCAGAAAACAGCCAGAAAACCCTAGCAACCAAGAACATTACAGAAAACACCCAGAAAACCCTAGCAACCAATAACATCCCAGAAAACCCTAGCAACCAAGAACATCACAGAAAACACCCAGAAAACCTTAGCAACCCAGAAAACAGCCAGAAAACTCTAGCAACCAATAACATCCCAGAAAACCCTAGCAACCAAGAACATCCATGAAAACACCCAGAAAACCTTAGCAACCCAGAAAACAGCCAGAAAACCCTAGCAACCAATAACATCCCAGAAAACACCCAGAAAACCCTAGCAACCAAGAACATCCCAGAAAACACCCAGACAACTAGCAACCAAGAACATCCACAAAAAAAAACCCAGAAAACCCAAGCAACCAATTACATCGCAGAAACCACCCAGAAAACCCTAGCAACCAATAACATCCCAGAAAACACCCAGAAACCCCTAGCAACCAATAACATCGCAGAAACCACCCAGAAAACCCTAGCAACCAAGAACATCACAGAAAATCCTAGCAACCAATAACATCCCAGAAAACCCTAGCAACCAATAACATCCCAGAAAACATCAAGAATAGTAACCAATTAGAACAGAAACCACTTAGAATATCATATAAACCATCCAGAACATACAAGAATCCTTCTAGAATACCCTACCAACCGCTTAGAGCATCACATAAACCAAAGAGAACACCCTAGCAACTAGGGGTGGCACGGTTCACAAAACCCACGGTTCGGTTTGTATCACGGTTTTAGGGTCACGGTTTTCGGTTCTGTACGGTTCTTGTTATTTTTTCTTTTAATCTTTAACACTCCAGAAATGTACTTCAGCATAATTATCCACACTTTAGGATACAGTATTAAAAAAATATATATTATATTCATGCAATCATGCACAAACTGAATTTGACTCTTTGACTTTAAACACATTTTGGGACAATCTCAGAGGAAAGCTAGGTGAGATTTAGATACAGCAAGAGAGAAGAAATTGACATGCTTTTTGTTTATTTGGCAAAAAAAAAGGAGAATGTGTATCACTATCTCTACAAGAACTTGTGCATTTTTATCACATAAATCTTATTTACACAAAGAAATTAACTTTCATGTATCAACTGCTAACTTTTGTAGCTCTTACCAAAATTCTATATTTTAAAAGAAAAAGAGAGGAACTCTTAAAACACTGTCTTTTAAATGTCAATATACATGAAACCTCATTGCCTATAGATAGCTATAGCAATAGCAAAGGCCATAAACATAAAGTGAAATTTAAGTTCAACCTCAACACAAAAACAGTATCAACAATGCTTCTATTCCCAAAATGTGAGGGTACTTTTTTCCACTTAAAATTAAAGTGCAGGGTTTGGAAACGTATGACTGAAGCTCTTATCTATACATAAAGTGCCACTGTAGTTAAATTAAAATATCATAACATGAAATCCAAAATGTTCCCACACACCGGACTTATACCATAGACTTATACGACGCTGGCGCATCCTCCAACTCCCTCATCTCTCCCACTTTCCATTTCTCCGCGTGCCGTGACCTGCAGCGCTCCATACTCCACTTTTACTGGCTTATTAACTTGAACCGGCGTTGCACAGAGCGATCGGTAATGACATCAAATACCGCGAAAGTGATGAATGCATACGGAGCCGACTCGCGCTAGACTGATGTTATTCACCGATCGCTCTGTGCAGCGCCGGTCCAAGTCGAACAATGTCGCGCGAAAAGAAAACACACGTCACATACGGGCACGAGGTTACATTGCGCATGCGTCGAACCGTGAGACGCACACACGCTCTGAACCGAGACAAGCGAACCGAACGGTTCGGGTGTTTTTTCATGTACCGTGCCACCCCTACTAGCAACCACTTAGTACATCCCAGCAAAATTCAAATGGACTAAATTATCAGAGTTTCAGAAGATATATAAAAGATCAAGTGTTATAAATACGGCAGTTAAAGGGATAGTTTGACCGAAATGACATAGCTTGATGTCATTTCAAACCTGTTTTTCTGTGGAACACAAAAGATGAAGACAAAAAAAACAAAACAATGGGGTGTAAACTTCACTCTATGGTGAAAAAAAACAAAAAAACAATGGGGTGTAAACTTCACTCTATGGTGAAAACAAACAAAACAAAACAAAAAAAAAAAACACCATTGAGATTTTCTTTTGTGTCAATGCACCTCCAGCTACTATAATTTGATTTCATGCATCTTCCGGGAGGCGATGAGAACGCCCTGTGCATTTTTGTCCTCCATTTTTGAGCCACTTTAGCTGTGCCGGAAAAGTCAGTATTGTCTTTCTAGAACTGCGCCTGAAGCCAGACCCCCTACGCCTGACTTCTGAGTTAAAGTACTTGATGCCGTGAAACCTCCCACTGCATTCAACTCAACCTCCAGCTAAAGTAGTTCAGAAGCAATTTAGATTCATGGCAAATGTCTTTTTTTTTCCCAGTGAAATGTGAGGGTGCAGGGGAGAAAAGCCCCCAGACCCTTTTGAAGTGGAGGCAGTCGCCATCGCTGTGCACTTTGGAGCATCAGCATGAGTCGCGCTGCGTGACGCATTCACTGCGATCACCTTTCATGTGTCTGTGTGCGCCTGCAGTGATCAGAGCCGCTGAGTAGTTACAAAGAGGGAGAGAGAGACTTAAGAAACATTTTGTGAAGAAATGAGAGATACTGAAAGATGGTTTACAGGCATGCAGTAATGCAGTAACGCAATACTGCAACAACAAAAAAGGTCGTGTTCACTAGAAGCCAGAAATATACTGTAAATAATCCTATTTTAAATGAAAAATTATAAACTGACCTGGAAAACAAATGAATAGTTCACCTAAAAATGAAACTTCTGTCATCATTTACTCACACTCATGTCATTCCAAACCTGTGTGCACTGAAAAAAATAATATGCTTTATCTAATCAATACAATTGTGGCAACATATTACAAGCAATATTATTAATTAAATTGTGCAAATTATAATTAATTAGAATATTAATTTGATTAACTATTACTCAATTCTAATTTGTTCAATTTAATAAATAATATTGCTTGAAATCTGTTGCCACAATTTTATTGATTAGATAAAGCATATTCATTTTTACAGTGTGTGAAAGACATTTTACAATGTAAATGGTGTCGAGTGTTGTTTAGACTCCTTCTCTACGTGTTTTTTATTTTGTTGCATTATGTGATTTCTTATTTTCAAACAGTCATAACATAAAATTTAATTATAGGGAGAATTGCACTATTTTTGGGATTTTCTTTGCCTCCTCGGGCAGCAATGCAAGTGCATTATGGGAGTTGTTGTCTTTCATCCACATAAGCCAAAAATACATTTTCTGACTTTTCTCAGTCTAGAAAGCTCCAAATTCTAAAATTATTTCACATTTCTTCTACATAAGTGACCCATTTTAAATACGCATTCATCTTTCCAAAGGTGAAGTATCCCTTTAATGTTTTTTATTTTATTTTTATTATTACATCTGTAGGCATATAATGTTAAATTTCTCCTTTGTGGGGGAAAAAAAATATATTTTTGAGTGAACTAGATCTTTAAATAAATAATTTCAAGTATTTAGGCTCCAGCATATTCACACATGGGTGAATGCATCCAGTGTGTGTGAAAGAATGAGTGTGTTTTCAGAAATCCTGAGTGGGAGGAAAGGGGAGTTTGAAATGCAGCAAAGGCAGGAAACAGCAGCGGCAATTTGTAAATGCAAATTCAGCTCAGTTGAGCATGTACCCGCTGCTGAGGAGAAAGACTGCATGTGTGTGTGTGTGTGTGTGTGTGAAGGGAAGAGAGTATAGGGATGTGTATGCGTCATTCGGAAGAGAATGAGAATACGTCTGTGAATCAGTGTTAGTAGGAAGGGGGTCTCGTTTGAGCATGCAGATGATAACGCATTTAATTGTAATTATCCAAGTTTTACATTTGAAGTCTTATTAGTTTCTTATGGATATTATAAAAAAAGATGAAATATTAATTATTTTGTCAGAAAAAAACAATGGAAAATGTGAACAAAATGAGGTAAACCACATTGAATCAAAGCAGCACTACAAGCTCGTCTCTGAAGAGTTTGTCAGGAATAGTGTTCGGATAAGATAAGAAAGAAAACGAGCAAGTCTGTATCACAAAAAGAGACATGAAAGGCAAATGACAGGAGGAAAGCATGCATGCATGTACTTCTCAATCAAATGGAAGAGAAGAAAAAAACATAATAACGGTTATTCACACAACTCTGCTTGCATCCTAAAATACAAACATTCATACGTAAATATAGGGATGGACGAATACGTGACTTATAAAATGGTTGTATAATACCTAAAATCATCCAATACTGGTTGAAAAGGATCCCAAGATGCACCTCATAAATGAATGTCCAGAGATCGAAACTAGAAGCTGCTCAAAGTTTTAATTTGTGTCCCCAAATCATTATATTTACATGTGTGTTATTTGAGTTTCAATGACTTAACGTTACTAATGTAGAAAACAGAGTATGTGTGTGTCTAGCTTTGAGTGGTAGTGTAGCTACAGTATATGGAGGTGCAGGACACAGCTTGACTTTCGACATGGAGTGATCCATCAACGGCCCCTGAGGACACATTTCCCACCCATCAACCACTGCTCCAGTCAGTCGCTTAGCTATGCTCACCGTCCATGATGGCGTTCACGCTGCGCCGCTCGTACAAATGCGAGCCGAACATCCAGTAGAGGCTTCTCCTGTCTGACATCATCCATAATGGACAGCAGACTCTGAGAATGAGTCCATGACAAGGATGCCCACGAGGATGAAAAGGAAACGCATGCATTAAAAGTATTAATGCTGGTTTAGCAAGTTTTTTTTTTGAAAAAAAGCTTTTCTGACAATTTCTGCACACTTTACACATTTTACAAAATTAACTAAATTACTCCAATTCTATACATCAAATGTAGTGAAAAACTAAAAATAAGTCTCTTCTACTCACTAAGGCTTTAAAAACAATAAAAACTGTAATATTTTGAAATATTATTTCAATATAAAATAACTGGGCTGTCAAGCGAATAATCGCGATTAATCGCATCCAAAATAAAAGTTTGTTTACATAATATATGTGGGTGCACTGTGTATAATTATATAATATATATACATATATATATATATATATATATATACATACATATACACACTCACACACATGTATGTATATTTAAGGAAAAAAATATTATTTATATATAAAATATTTACATTTATATATAATATAAATTATATATAAATCTATATACAGTATATACATGAAAATATTTATTAAATATATACAAGCATGTGTGTGTGTGTATTTATATATATATATATATATATATATATAAAATAATTATACACAGCGAACCCACATATATTATGTGAACACAAACTTTTATTTTGGATGCGATTAATCGCGATTAATCGTTTGACAGCCCTAATTTAAATATATTATATTCATGTGATCATTACCGTGATTACTCCAGTCTTCACTGTCACATATATCCTATTGAATAAGGATATGTCACATATCCTTACTCATATTTTTTGAGGAAACGGCGAGAAATGTTCTACAGAAGAGCATTTATTTGAAATAGAAATCTTTTGTAACTTAATGGACAGTAAAAATCTTAGTGACCCCTAACTTTCGTACTTGAACAGTAACTGCTCTGAAATTGAAGTGGAAATAAAGGTCTATATGTACCAAAATGACACTGAACAAATGTGCCATTATGGCACACATTTAAGTCTAGATACTAATCCATCACATAAAAAAAGCATAACACGGAACAAAAAGTAATCAGGCAAAAGGCAGGAACAGAGCAGAGCTAAAAGTGTGTCATTTTCACCGATTATCTAAACCAGCACCAGCGCACAGTGTCTTTTATGCTCCGGTGCCTTCGCTTTTTTAGACTTTTTGAGCTTTCAGATGCTCACAGACATCATTTATCATTACATGGTAATTGTCATCGCCATATTTGATCCGTGACCACACAGAGAACTTCAAAAAGCCAAATGACAGCACACCCACCAAGAGTGCAAAAGAGAAGCCGGCCGACCATGAGAAGGCATAGTAACACACTCTTCTTTTTTGAAAATCTTTGCTCCCTTCTCACCAAGCAAAATGTCCTCGTTATGTGCCCTCATTAGCTGCTCCAAACACCCACACGACTCGACTTAAGCACACCCACACGCATTAAAAGGAACCCAAATTGTCCTAGACCTCTAATGCTGCACAATGTGTGTGCGTGTGTGCGTATACAGAGGAAAAGAAAGAAAGACGAGGCCTGTTTGAAGATATGTGAGTCAGGCGGCGCTCGGGTCTGATCCATCTCTCTGATCGCTGCCCAAGCTTTGACACGACTGATGAAACCCGTAAAACATCCGGCTCGCTTAACCTCGCTGAGTGGGTCTCCAACCAGGACGTCATCCTTCACACTCCACTGGAAGAGTTTAGACGTCTTTAACACACTTTGGGTGTTTGGCGGTCCCTGGACAATCAGCGTAAAACACAACCGCTCTTTGTTTTGACAAAACTAGAATTTCAATGCACATGATGGAATAATTAAGCGTCTTTTAATGCAAAACGCAAGGACTCCCTATAGTGCTTGAGCTGAAACTCAAAGGCCCAGTGCGTTGTAATATTTATATTATGCCTTTAATAAGAAAGTTAACAATAGACTATACTCAAAGGTGCATCCGTTTTCGCCTGTATTTTTCTAAATCAGTTCACAGTAGAGGAAGAAAAGTGTGCACGAACTGCCAAAACGTAACATATTTAGGGTGTAGCATGTAGCCTACCGATAATGCATCATACTGAGAAATACATTTAAATATATGCTAATTAAGTCCCAAATAACACAATAAAAAAAAAAATAATTACTGTAGTAAGATTACCCATACCTAGGGTGATTAACTACAATTTAGCAATATATATATATATATATATAAATATATAAACTTTTGATGATTTTTGTATAAAATCATAGATAATGCATTAATAATTGTTGTATCATACATTGTTATAAAAAATATTATGAAAACATTAAATTAAATAAAAAAAAATAATAAAAAAAAACACACCAGAAATATCATCTCACTGGTCTTCTTACCACAAGGGTATATTATTATTATTATTATATTATTAAATATTATCTATTAGATAGATAGATAGATAGATAGATAGATAGATAGATAGATAGATAGATAGATAGATAGATAGATAGATTGTGCAATTAGGTTAAAATGTTTCATAACTAGACACCCCAAAAACAAGAATAAGTTGCTTATACTTTAACTCCACCGAACTTTTGTTAAAGACTTCCCTTTGTTTCCCCCACCTCATAATTAGTAAACCTGACCAAAATCATATGAGTTTCTCCATAACAAATACTTTCCAGCACTTCAATAGTTAATATTACATAACTAAAACCCGAAATTATCATGTCACTTCCTGTCAGTACAGTTTCGCAGGCAACTAATGCATTTTGACGTTTTTCCCACTCCCCTCTTTTGCTACTCTCCTGGAAAACCTCCAACAAATCTGAAAGATCGCTCTTAGCCTATTCCCATCGAATCCTCGCATTGAGCCGAACACCTACCGCATGCCTTTCAACGTCCAAACACACAGAGCGACGGATACTACACCACTGGTGACCGGTCTGTGCAGAAACAGAGAAAGGGACTCTGGCAGCCATCTGTGATTAGTCATGCCAGGCCTCACGATGAAAACACTGCTCTGTCAGCTCAGAAGATTTCGTAAAGCCTCAGACTTTCGTTTGGTATGTGCTTGGTAAAACTGCAAACTGGCCAGACATTTTTATGACACTATGGATTACGCTATAGTTTCTTTGTTTTCTGTTCAGTTTAGAAGGATGCAGCATACAAAAGTATATTTGGGCTTTACTTAATGTCTGAATGTCATTAGCTATATGTTTCCATCCACATATTTTTGGGACGTTGCATAAAAAAATAAAATAAAATAAACACTGGATGGAAATGCCAAGATGGGTAATTCATTTATGTCAAAATTTATGTGCATAAACCTCAACATAAATACATTTACAGAATAAATCCGATGCGCAACAAAATTAACGTGACTTTTCCTCAATGGCGGATGTGATTGGATAACCAGCAGAATAAATTCATCGCACAGCATTTCAAATCTGATCGTTTTGATAAGCCAAAGTCTGTCATCAGAACGATTTGGTTTAATCCCTCCCAGAAGCGTCTCGTTCCCGAACACCAGGCATCCAAACACAAGATAACAACACATTCTCATCCTAGGGCGTCATATAGTGACGCTTTTGACAATGCGTATAGATCTAACACACATGGCACCCTTTAGCATCAATATAACACGCTTTGGTTATGGGTAGGTTTAGGTCTAGGGTAGGGTTACGGTTAGACCACTAGGAGGCGCCATATATATCTGCGTCTCATATTGACGCTAAAGGGTGCCATGTGTGTTGGATGTCTACGGATTGGCAAAAGCGTCAGTATATGACGTCTTGGGTTAAGAACGGGCTGGCATTTACTGCATTTCGTCTGACACTCTCAGAAGCAAGACATTGTTGATGTAGGAAAAAAAAAATGCATTTTCCCCCAATTTTTGTGTGTGTAATATCTCAAGAAGTGGTGATTTTGTTCTGTTGAACACAAAAAGGTACTTTATTCACAAATATTTTATGCTATATTCCAATTTTGCGCATTTTTGGATAGAAGCATAGCATTGGATTTTGTTTATTTTTTTGTGTGGTTTACTTTGTATGGTCACATTTAATGTGCCAAAATACAGAGCAACATGCATGCAGGCTGCAAAAAGTGTTTCATATATTATTTGGTTTTGCATTCATGCAGTTTTTTTTATCAAATATTTTTTTTTTAATTGTGCATCTTTATTTAAAAAAATACACTTGTTTTTTATCACTTGGTTCTGTTGTCTGCAGTGACATTAAAAAATCCAGTTTATGCTCAAATTTACCACGCAACATGTATTATGCAACATGTGTGCCAGCAGCAAGCAACATAACATGATGTGACAACGGTCATAAAATAATAAATAAAGAAAAGTTTACAGGCACATAAATTGACAGCAACAATAATATTTACATCAAAACCTGATGTTTTCGTATGAATAATACAAGGGAATCTCTTAAAATATACATCAGATGATAACTATGGATTTATAGAATCTTCCACAACAAGGTTTCCGTGGCGCATGGGAAAACGCCATCGGTGTGACTTTTCCAGTTCAAAGAAACCGAGACGAGGAAATATGAGAGCGGGCGTCATTCTTTTCTACGGGATTGAGAAATGATAGCAGTGTATCCGAAGGCTAGGCCTCTTCAGTCCATATGCCTGCCAGCAGAAATGATGAGTTATGCCTTTAATCTAGTTTGCCAGGGATTGATGCTCAAGCCCGTGCAAGTGCATCTTGGCTAGCGGAAGCGGCTTTGACCTCTCTTTCTTACTGTAGTGGAACAATCCTGTATGGTTTGAGAACGAGGTTAAGAGAGCTATATAAAGACAAGGGGAAGAGAGAGCGAGATAATTGGAGGAAGTGCATGGGCATCAAGTAGAAAAGAGAAAAGTAAGAAATGAAGGATGTATTCTTAGGGGGGAAAAAGGAAGAACTGCGGGGCTGTAGCTGTCTTCTGGTTTGATGAAAGCCTTGCTTGCCGTATTACATGAATTACGTAGAACATGTATTCCAACCTTTCTCATACTTCCTGCCATAATCCATGCGTTTAGTATTCAAAGCCTCTTTGACTTGTGACAACTTCAAATTCCAACCAGGAAGGATTAGGCCAAACAGCAAATGGCTTATGGCACCACATAAATCATTTCTCTTAGCATTTTCACATTTGTTTTTTTTCAATCCTACACTTGGAGATCCTTTATGCAACCTTTATCTGCAGAGTCGCTGTGCTCACAATATGCAATACGCAAAATTACAGCAATACCGTAAATGATGACTTGTGTTTGAAATCAGAAATATGACATAATTTAACATGAGAAAAAGACTCATGAAAAGTCATTTTTTTGGAGATTGACAATCACTCTAATGGTGCGTTCACACTGGACGCGAATAGCGCGTCAGACCGAGTGATTTCAATGTTAAGTCAATGCAAAGACGTGTTACGTGCGTAAAAATTCCTGCCGCACGAATTGAGCGTCTGCCGCATTGCGCACAACTGATTTAGTTATTGCTATTTGTGCATTCACACGTTTGTCGCGAATTCGCGCCTGCCGCCTGAGTTGAAGAATCGGAACTTTGGCGTTAACCAATCAGGAGCCTAGCTGCTTGCTCATGTGGTGAAGAGTCTGGATGCTTCAATAAATGTTTTTTTTAATATGACTAAATGCCTGGTGTGGTTCTAATGCACAACAAAGCAAATATTTTATCACTTAAAACTTTATTTCAATATACTGTACGAGACATGTTCATTTTGTATTGAATGTTATTTATTCCATATCTAGATTATATGAAATATTATTATGATGTAAAGACAACCAACATATATCTGCATAAGTTCGTGTCTGGATGTGAGAGAGAAAAAAAAATCACAGGACAGGTTAATAACTTTTGGAGGCTGGCTCTATTTATCATCAAAACAAAAATAAATGACAGTTTAGATGGATGAGGACGAGATGTGGGATAACAGGTCATCAAACTGGGTGCGGGAGAGGCGGAAGTAACGCTGACAGACGCAGCTCCTGGAGCGAGCAAATGGAAATTCGCCAAACGGTTTGCCATCGAAAGGTCCGGTGGACACAAATACGGCGACGATGATCCCTACGCCGCTGTTCTGCTCTCCAGAGAAAATAAAGAGCGGTAACTCTCTCGATGAATGCTCGATCAACATAAAAAAGATGGCCGCCAACGAATTCTAATTCAGATGCGCGTAAATTTCGCTTCAAACTTTTGTCATTTTCACTCTTGACGTACAAATTAACACAAAGTGGTCAAGCGTCAAACAAGACATGGCAGACACACATTTGACGCACTATCACACGCACGGTGTGAACGCACAGTTAGCGTTCATTGTATGGAACAGCCTAAAGTAAAAAAAAAACAAGAAAATTAGGTTCATGACCGAATTTAAATTTTTAGTTAGACAAAAACCCCTTAGAAACCCCTCATCCCATGACGTGCAAAACACTTTTATTTTTAACCCAAGACTGATTGCTTGAATGATGAGAGATTACACCTTATTTTCATTCAGAGTCCTTTCATTTTTTTACATGCTTGACAGATTGCTCTTCTTCGGTTTGAAAAGGGGAAGAGCACAGCAAACTACAATTTATTACAGAAAAAAAAAACTCTTATTTTCAAGCCTTGCATTTCTATCAGAAATAATTAAATGACTATTTTTGGATTTTTAAGATTAACCAGAATAATTACGGAATTAAGAACAGACTCTAATCAATAATTTGCATACACCATTGTTCTAAATGCTTTTTTTTTTCCAAGACAAAAGATAAATCTGCTTTTTTTTTTCCTTCTATGGAATGGCATTTGGCTCTGACGATACTTTTAATATAAGCATCCCCCCGTTGCTACGAAGAGAGAGAGAGAAAGAGAAACAAGGGTTGCTTAATGAGCAAAGGCTTTCACAAGCCCATTATTAAAGACTTGGAGAGATGAGGACTTTTTACAATTACGAGACTCCCACTTATCTTGTCTGGGCAGACTCCACTGAGAGAAGAGAGAGAGGAAAAGCTGTCCACTAAGCTAACAATTACTGTTGCTCCAGCCTGCTTATAAGAGTGAGCGCCGATTACTTGATGATGCAAACGGCTTTGGCCTTTGTCAGTGCCAAGTTCTTTCCAGGCACCGTAACTTACTGTCTCCATTAACTGTTTGTTATAAACAAACTGTGTTAATGTCCAGTGGTGGCCGGTTTACACGAGGATACATGCTACCTTCACATGCAAGCAGAATTTTTGTAAATACGAGTTTCCTAATTCAAAAAAATAGGCTGCATTTGACAAAACGTCCAGAACCCCTGAGAAATATTTCTTGTGGATTTTCCGATAGCACTTAAAGGCACTTAAAGAGTGCAAAAATTACTTATATAATATTCATGTATATATTTCTTACCAAGACATTTTATTTTAAATCTCTTTTTTCGTTTTTCTGCTTGGAACATCAAGTTAACAGATAATAACATTGAATTTATGAAATTATCATTCCCCACTGTTGATACCCCAATAATACCCTCCCTCAAATAAACAACATACAGCTTCCAATGAAAAAAAAAAAAAAAAAAAAAAAAAAAACACGACAATAACAAAAAAAAATATATAATCTAATAATCTTAAAGTATTACAGAATAAAATAAAATTTGTTATCATCTAATGTTAAAATAAAATTCCCCCTCAGCTTAAGTGTCTTGGGAGTTAGTCAGTAAATATATTTCCATTTTTATATAAAAACAGACATTCATTTTTAAATATAATATGATAGCTTCCTTGACAGCTATCAAAAAGACCCTTTCACAGACCCAATAGCCACCACCCATTCACTCACTCATTCATACACTGACAGCAGTTTCAGCCATGCAAGGCGCCGTCCAACTCATCGGGAGTAGCTGGAGTTAGGTGTCTCACACAAACAAACACACACAGCTGGGGTTAGGTGTCTTGCTCATGGACACCTCAACACTTGGTCAAGTGGAACTGGGAATTGACCTACTAAACTTCTGGTTTGTAGACAACCTAAATGACCCACTGCCGCCCCAGTAACATATCAGCAAGTTATCATAACAAGACAGCAAGTTTTGAGGGTAAATGCTCTGCTGAGGTAAATATAGACCAGTATATCTTTGATTTGGCTCTCACATTATAAAACGCAAGAGTTACTTTCATTCTTGTATTGCAATAGAAATTACGGTAACGCTTCATTTTACAGTCCAGTTACCCATGTAAATACTATGTACTTATTTTAGTAACTACAATTACTGGGTAATAACTAGTAACCCTGAACCTACCCCCTGTTCCATTTACTTGCCTTATTTTAGCCAGTACTTTCTAGGTAATTGCACTGTAAGTAGTGTACTGTAAAAGAAAGCGTTACCGAAATTACAGGTTGTGATTAATAAACCCAGTTAAACGCCAACTGATCAACTGGGAAGTAAACAAATACAAGCAAGCAACCATATATATTTACATTACGGCGGTATTCATTTAAGATATAAATAGAAATGTTAATGCACTGCTTTTGGAACACAACTATTAAAAGAATGATGATTCATGACTATGATTCAATGACTCACGCATAAAGACACTTGTTTAGTTCCGAACTGAATCAACGTTTGCGAACGAATTGAATGACTGATTTAAAGAAAAAACAAACAAACAATGTTTTTGAACAAATTAGATTAATGACTCGCTCATAAAGACAGTCACAACCTACTGGCATAAAGATGTAACTTGCATGAAGAGTCAATAACAACTGTCTAACTAACTGTATGTTGCACAAAATAATATATTTTCGGTTAACAATGAATCACGGGTAGAGTGGTAGTTGTGGGACTGAAGAGCATAATGGCAGTAGAGGTACATTAAAGTAAGCTGTCTCCTGGTAGAAAATGTACAACTTGTGGTGGTCTGAGCCACCCTGTAAATCTCTGATTCGAACTCTTATTTAGTGTTTGAGGTGCAGATGCAGAGCTAGGAGAGGTATACATCACTGAAACATCCTGTGAGCTCTCACAAAGAGCTGGTACAAATATATTGTATAAAGAAAAATGACATACTCTAAGATTTTACATGAATGTTTTAATAATAATTTATTCTTTTTCATACAAATGCAAACTAAAAATGTCCATTTAATGACGTATTGCAATTCATTTCAAAAGCCAAACAACATGCAAACAAAAGGAAGCTTTTGTTTTTTGCACTTCAATAGTTTCATGTTTACCCTGAAAGTCTTTTTGACCAGTAGCCAAGCCTATTTATTTTGTTGTACTAATTATGCACAATCCTACTGTTAATTGCATTTTATTATTTGCATTTAGCATTCTAACTATGGAGGATGATGCAAACTAACACTCGATGAACAGCTAGAAATCATTGCTTGCGAAGGAAACAGCTGCTTATTACATGCCAACCGTATTCACCACCATCCTTCGCTTTGCAATTGAAAGCCACGACGTGACTGACAGGTTTTATTTTGTTCTCTAATGCTTTCTCTCTATTCACCGGCCTATTTTAGAGGTAGGTGGCACGCATTGCCCTGCAGACATCAGAGATATGTCAGGTGTGCAGCCAGCGATCGATTAGGATTGGACAATTGCAGGATTGCATTTGCTCCGAGTGTATCCGGTTTGTGTCAGGGAATGCAACGCTCTGCCCCAGGCACGGGTCGCGATGCTTCGGCTCAGTGTCAAGATCATTAAACAGAAGAAAGGATAACCGTCAAATCAGTGCACCACAGCAAATGGGGGATTCAAGCTGCCTTTTCCTCCTCAAATGCCTAGCATATACTTGAAAGCCTTCCAATGTATAATGATGAGCTTTTCAGGCGACGAGATTGACAGGTTTGCTGCTTTGAACATTTGATTAGTAGGTTTGGCTTTAGTAAACCAGGATTACCCTCTGTTTCTACTTCGCCACCTAAGTGGATATGAAAGACAGCAGCGCAGTCTTGCTAATTGCTTGTAATTGACCAGAGTAAATCGATCTGAGTCTTGATTTGGTTTGCTGAAGGGCTTGAGAAAGGTTTAAGGGTATGTTTGGAAAGGCTGTCTTCACCATCTGCCAATCTCTCTAACGATTTTGGCTTCCCTGCAAAAGCCTTAATATAACCCTTACCGTGCAGATCTGCACAAGTCCATCAGCTCATAGAGAGATCTGGGCAGGAATCCACTTAGCACAATCTAGCCATTACACATAGATCAACACTGATTATTTGAAGAACTGCCACCTGTGCGAATGGGTTTTCAATGGTAAAAGCTGTGAAATGCATTAGATATTTCTGCAAATATTACACTTTTAGGGGTGTTTGCTACGACAAGTATCACCATTTCCATTGATAATATTAGTAATAATTAGGGCTGTGCAAAAGTTAATTGCGATTAATCGCATCCAAAATAAAAGTCTGTGTTTACATAATATATTTGTGTGTGCTGTATATAATTATTTTGTATATATAAATACCTATGCATGCATGTATATATTTAAGAATTATTTGCGCTTAAATTCTGTATATATTTATAAATACATAATCCAAAATACAAATATTTTATACATGAATAACACATTTTCTTAAATATATACATGCATATGTGTGTATTTATATATACAAAATAATTATATACAGCACACACAAATATATTATGTAAACACAGACTTTTATTTCGGATGCGATTAATCGCAATTAATTTTTGCACAGCCCTAGTAATAATTGAATCAAATCCAACACTAAAGGTTAAACATTTACATACTGTAATTTTAATGATCTGAAACACCAGTATCAAGCACAAAGAGCAAGTAACTTTGTGGGCTGGTCTTGGGCGCTGTTGCTATTTAACCGGCGGGATAAAGGACTCTTGCACCGACACAAGTTTAAAAGGGGTTGGTCTTAAGTATCGCCATTATTCATAGGTGTGGTTTCGGCGTAACGTGAAATAAACCAATCAGAGTGTCATCCAACATACCCTTTAAGAGTAACTGCACATTTGCATGGCGGATTGTTATTATTAAGGCGAATTTACTTTATTTTCTTTAAAATAGCACTATTGCGCCGACCCGCCCAGGGATGCGTTTTTCCGTCCAACGACGTAGTTCGCTGATTCACTACCATAGTACGATGCATCGTTGGAAAAATCAACTAGCTAGTCACGGCTGTTTCCCGAAACCCACTGTCGCAAAGTATCGTTCAACCACGTTGGTTTCGCACGTGGTGGAGTAATAACTACTTTTAATGAAACTGTTTGCGATCCAATTAACGCTAGATTTGTTTTAATATAATTTACAAACATGTAATCTGAGGACTATTTCTGAATTTTCTCCGTTTTTTTGACTCAATATTTGGCTCGTTCTTACATAGTAGAGCACGTTCGCACATGCGCACTCTTCAAACACGTTACTTCAAATCTTTTGACAAACTAAAAGACGTAAATTCCATTTGTATGTATTCTAAATATAAGACACCGGTTGTACTGAATGTCTGCTTGCTTATTTTGCTCAAGATGTGGATTTATTACCTCCAAATGTCATGCAATATAGAAACGATGCCTCTAATCATAGGTCGAGAGCTGTCGTTCAAACCACACAACTTTGCGATGCTGTTTGCGAATGTTCGTTGGAACGATGGTTTCGGGAAACACCGACTCGTTGAACTATGCTGATAACGACGGAACTTGCGACCATAGTTGGCTAACGATGCTTTCGGGAAACACATCCCAGGGAGCGCACACTGTAAAAATGAATACGCTTTATCTAATCAAAAAAAAAAAAAAAACAGATTACAAGCAATATTATTAAATAAATTGAACAAATTAGAATTGAGTAATAATTAATCAATTTAATTCCTTAAAAGTTAACCATTTAAAATAAGTAAAACTTGCAACAAAATAGGAATTATGTCAGTGTGCAAGTGTGCCTTGCCTTGCCTATGCAGTTTGTGGAAAATCATCCAAAATACCCCAGCAACACCCTAGCAACAATCAAGAATATTTGACCAGCTCTAGAGAAAAACCCTAAACAAACTACTGTCTTAAAATACCTATCTACATCTATCCATCATCCACCATCAGAACACCCAAGCAACAATGAAGATTATTCTACCAACCTCAACAATATGTAGCAACCATCCAGAGCATCCTGCCTAGCAACACCCTAACACCATCCCAATGAGTTTTGCAATGGCAAGTACCAATCACATCTTCCGTAAAAATGCTGAGCCACGTATATGCACTTACAACGGTGAGTTCTAGCTATTGTTGAAGATCACTTCAAAAACATCTCCTAATAAATTCCACCGAACATCGTGAAACAAAATGTCAATAAGTTGGAGCCTCGTGCTTCATAGCTCCCTAGTGGCTTCTGTCACCTCAAGTCGGTTCGTTGACTTTCCTCCATCACACCGTGTCAATCAATTTAGTGCCAAGCGATTATTTTCAGCCGTGACTGACTGAATGCATGCACAGCAAGATGGGAGAGGAGGACCGAGAATAAGATACAGAAAAGAGAGAAAGTGCATGGCAGAAATAATGCGACAGGGCAAACAGAGAGAGAGAGAGAGAGAGAACAGCCCATGTATTTGATAAAACCAACTGTCAGTCTTTGTCTTGTCACAGTTGAGGAATGACACCTTCTCCCTGTAGGTGTCTCAATTCCTTAATCATATATGGAGCCAGATAGTGTCATGGCTTTCCTATCATGCACTGGGCCGAATACGAAAACATGCGGCAGCCCAAGGAAAGATTGGCATTCCTCTGAGGAATACTATCAGTCTTCGTCCCACAGTGAATCTTGCGCTTTGAACTGTCAGCCACATCAGGAAGAGCTTATGCTAAGGATTGCACAGTGGGTGATGTGGCTACCCTGAGTTTGTTTATCGTAATATGGGATCCGGGGTGTTTAGCTGGATGTCATTTTTAAGATGATAAGACCATGTTTACTTTTCACACATACAAATTTGATCTGAATACGTTACATTTATGCCTGGCATAAAGCATGCAAGGGATTGCATCCGGTATTCAGTTGTCACTGATAATATGTGACTGTAATAGAGCAGCAGAGAAGTTGCACTTTTGCTCATGGTAACTTTTAGTACACTAAAAATAAAAGCAAATTTGGATCCCTTTAAGGCAAGGTTGTCCAATCATGCTCCCGTCATGCAGAGTTCAGCTTCAACCCCAATTAAACACATCTGAACCAGCGAATTAAGGTCTTACTAGGCATACTAGAAGCTTCCAGGCTGGTGTGTTGAGGGAAACTCTGCAGGACAGTGGCCCTTCAGGAACAATTTTTGGTGGATAAAAATATGAGATTGGAGAAAAACATATATTTCAAAAGAAGTTTTGCAAGTAAACACAAACTTTCTCTGGGGGAACGCAAAACATTTTCAAGAGAACAGATCACAATGTAATTTTCTCTTTTATCATCATATCATGTCCCATTTGGGGCTCCATAGGTCAACAATTGGGCAAAATTCAAGAAAGCATATATATATATATATATATCCAGATTTTGGTTGCTTAACTGATTGAATTTAATTAAAAATAATATGACAAATCAATCAAGCACCTCAAAGGAAATCATAAAAAGGATGGAGAAGCATCATGGAAGCAAGGTGCAAATTATGGGAAAGAAGTCAAAACTTGCAATCTTAGGGATTTGAAACATCAGTAATGATAATAGATGTGTATAGATGTGTGTTTGATTTTTTTAGCTATTGGCAGGCGGCAACAAATTACAGTAACCCAGAAAGAAGAAGTTTTGTTCATAAAGTATTTCAAATTGACATTTAGGTAACTGTGCTCCAGTAGCGGTGGCAAAGCTCAATATCATCTTGTACAAAATGCAAAATGACACGTATGTGCTCCGGTATCATAACTTTCTAATCTGACCTTTGCTCAGGTAGCTGGAGGCAAAATCGTCTGGACAGAAGCCCGGTTCCTGGACAAAGCACTGACCTTATTTCTGCTACATATGCATATTCACAGTCTCCTGTGCACTTAGCAAAGCAAATATCAGCGACCTGTGGAAATTAAGGGACGGGTTAATTCAACAAAGGTTCAAAAGTTTAACTTTAGATGACCAAAAAACAAGACATGAATAAAATCTTAGCAAATACCATTGAAAAGGATCCTTGAAGTTTTTCACAGCCTTGAACTTTTTGTAATTTTCCTGGTGGCGTCTTGAAGATCAGAATGGTGGAGAAAAATGCAAGTTGTCTTGCTATATGAATTATAAATGAGGAAGTTAAACAAATAATTTTACTTATGCATTTCACACATTCATTCAAATGAAAGTTCAAATGAAGTTGAAAAGTTAATAGTTCAGCTTACCGTGAATTGTTAAGCACCTCAATAAATAAATTAAAATATCAAAAACACACACACAAAAACATCTAAATTTAAAAAAAAAAAACCTTATATATAGTCCTATAAAAATATCTAGAAATAATAATTATATATATATATATATATATATATATATAAACAAACATCTGAAAATTATAAATAAATAAATTGAATGAATTAACAAATTAATGCAATAGGGATTTAGTTATTATATTTACATGCACAGCTTTTTGTTGCAGTAATAACAAAAATAACATTTGCATCATATGTATACCAATCAAATTCGACAATAACGGCAAGAGGTTTCTGGTCCTGAAGTTAGCTGACTAAAGCGGTTTGGAAACTCAGTATGACACTCTGGCGTGTTTTCCTTTCTCACAGATCTAAACATGTCAGACAAGCTCATCATATTGCTTCCTCGACTCAACACTCAGAAGCAAAGTCTTACGTCAATTATTCTTCTATATAAGGCATTACCTCTTTCAAAATGATTTAGCTGTCAGTTTGTGATGGTGTGGCCAAGACAGTAAGCAGATAAGAAGATTAATTCCTTTCAAAGAAAAATTACATACAGGGGGAGATATAATGAAAGTAACTTCCAAATAAAGTCCATATAAAAATAATTTAAGAGGAAAGTTAACTGAAATTGACAAAAATGTAACCGGCCTATAAATAAATCTCCCCTGTTAAACAAATTAACCAATGAGTTCAGCAGGCAAATCTGACTTCTCTGACACTTTCACCACTGATAAATATACTCTTTAGCCTCTACCAAACAACAACAAAAAGGTAAATATCAAGAATAAAACCTTCCCCCATAACATATTACCTAAAAATATACACCGTCTCGTACCAAACATACTTGAAACACAATGCAAAACTACTTCAAACAAACAAAATATGACCTCCTAGAACTGACGCTACATAACACTTGATGTGTGGTTGGTTGGTGAAAAAAAAAAAAAAAAAAAAAACGTTTACACTTTATATTTGTTTTGTAGCTGGCAGAATCAAATGAACGAAAGCCCCTTCATTTATACTGACGAAACATCAATGTGAATTATCCAACGATGGAAAAACACAGATAAACGGCTTTAAAATGATGATTAACGGTTATCCCGTGCAGCAAAGCCTAGGGTGAAGAGGACGATAATCTTGTCTATTCATTTCCTTCACCGCTAATTTGCATTTTAATTCACCCACGTTCGCTCATTCTTGTATATGCTAATTGTCTCCCAACCCAAGTAGTAGCTATTTTTCCTCCTCACAAGAGTCATTCAGGTATATTTGCATGTGGCTTTTGAAAAAGAGTCGACTCTTAGGAGGCATTTCCTGTAATAGCCGGCCTCTCGTCTGCCATGTACTCATCTGAGTCAAACACACTCGGTAAAGATGCCCCGCTAATGGCGGAGACCTCTAGTGTCATGAAGAAAGGGTTAATGTTTCTAATGGAGTCTGTCAGAGCTGTTCAGGCTGTGAGGGAATCGCCAACTCAAAACTTTAAAACATAATTCAAGATGCATTTTGATTTTCAGGAATAAATCTGACGATAAAAGCTGGGATGAAAGCTTGCGGAAATAAAAGTCAGTAATGAAATTCCATGAATGGACACATTTAATGAGGGTTTTCTCCTTATATCGGGTCTCTATGTAAATTATTTGTTGGTACTTTTGAAACTAAATGTGCACTTGCATTTGATAACGTTCCCAATAAGGCATTAGCTATTTCTTTACAGTCTAAACTGTTTTTGAATGAACTTAAGTGAACAAGTAAAATGGCTGAATTTGAAATGCCATAATTTCACACTATTTTTATAAATATATGGCAGACATGGTAAAAGTAGTATGCTAGTATGGTATTTGACTTGATTCATCACCGAATGCATCAGTATTTGAATCGGTTGAAAGAATGATGCAGTGACTAATGCAGAATTACAGATTACACGATTTTAGCCCGATTTTGGCAAAATCCGTTTGACGTAGGGTGTCGTGGGGATTCGTAAACCACAACGGGCGTCGGGACGCAAGATTCGATCGGATCATCTCGTATAGTGCGTCATAGTGGGCGACAACCTGCGATGGTTCACGACATCACGACAAAAAGACTAGCATGTTTCATTTTTTTAACGGTCGTCCACGACAGTTCCGTCACATGTATGAGGTCGACCAATAGGAGCACAGAAGCTTTTCCGTACACAACTTTCAAAAATGGCGAAACGAAAGAGATACGATAGTGCTAACGTTAAAACTAAAAGTAAAAATATATAAGAAAACAATATTTTACGAGGATCGACAGCCCATACTGTCCTCTTCGAGCAATCCAGGAACGTGTCCATGGTCGGGTTTTCTTTCTTTTTTTACTTTTTTTCTGAACACAGGACAGCCAATACAACACTCACCGCTTCATCCATTGTTTGTTTACGTTCGTTTCCGGAAGTCGCTCGCTACTAGTTTCGCCTTCTCGATGACACGCGATGACTGGTCAGAAAGCAACGTGTAGTCTGACATGTGTCTTGTCCACGACGCGACAAGATTTTAGGAGTCAAAATTGTGTAATCTGAAACAGTGACTATCGTAAAAGACAAAAAAAATGTAATCTGAACCATGCATAACTCTTATAATCGGTCACTTATTTTGCTCCTTAGCAAATCGGTTGAACGAATGATCCAATGATTCACTCACAAGGGACTAGACACTGAGTAAAATTTCGACAATATCCATGTACTGTATACGTAAATTGTGTACCTCTTGGCTTCTTCTCTGCTTTTTAAATATGTGACAAATGCTGACTTTCCTATTTAGATGCACCATCATGAAGCGGCTGTTTTTCTGCTGAGTTTGTATCACCTGCTGATTAGAAAACAGTTTTTTTTTTTCATTTGCAGACGTTTGCTGACACATCCACCTGTTTCATTAGATGGCCACAATCTGGCTAAACTCTCCCTAAGTCCCATACACATCAATATATTACAATTGCATTTCCGTTCTCTCAGCTTTTAAAGCAAAGATGCTCTGTGGCACAGGAGGAACAGTGATTAACACACCAGAACAACAGCCTCTCCAGCAAAACACAAGTTGATTTGTAGTAATTCCCCAGTTCTGCTGAGAGTATTGGAGTGAACAATTCTCTTATCAGTGTCTGAGGGAGTGTGTGGATGCTTTGTGAAACCATTCAAACTCTTGTTTCAGGCTAAAATGGTATTGGTCTTCAAATTTTCTTTTGTGATGTGAGAGTTAATCATCCCTACATCTTAGTCACATCCTGAAAATGTCAAGAGATGATTACGAAGAGAAAGATACGACGGAGAAAACATTAAAGGTACACTATGTAACTTTAACCATATTTTGAGTGTTAAAGGAATAGTTCACTTTTAAAAAATCTTTTGCGGATTATTTACTCAACAAGATGTCCATGTCTTTCTTTCTTCAGTCGAAAATAAATTAAGGTTTTTGATGAAAACATTCCAGCATTTTTCTCCATATAATGGACTTCAATGGGAACCAAACGGTTCAAGGGTTTCAGTGCCAACTGCAAACTGTTCAAAGGGCTTTAAACGATTCCAGACGATGAATAAGGGTCTTATCAAGGGAAGCGATCGCTCATTTAATAAATGAATAACAAAGTTTAAGTTTAATAAGCTCAAATGTTCGCCTTGCTCTGTTCTGTGATGCACGTTCGTCACTCTCCTGTTCGAACTCGTTCATCAAAATGAACGAATCTTTTTCCGAGTCAACTCGTTCATTTCGTTCGTTGAATGAACCAAATGACACGAAACAAGATTTGTTTATTTTGATAAACAAGTTCGAATAGGAGAGTCACAAATGCACATCACAGAACAGAGCTTATAAAACATAAACTTTGTTATTTATTGATTAAATGAGCGATCGTTTCGCTTGATAAGACCCTTATTTATCGTCTGGAATCGTTTAAAGCCCTTTGAACAGTTTGTAGCTTGTACTGAAAGTGTCTTTTGGACCTTGAACTGTTTGGTTCCCATTGAAGTCCATTATATGGAGAAAAATCCTGAAATGTTTTCATCAAAAATCTTAATTTCTTTTCGACTGAAGAAAGAAAGACATGGACATCTTGGAGGTGGGGGGTGAGTAAATTATCAGCAAAAGTTTAAAAGTGAACTACTCTTTTAACCACTCAAAATAGACCAATAACAATGGTGTCATTGTATTTGCATACTGAATTGTAATCGGTCTTCTTTATTTACAAAATGAATTCTGAATTACGGCTTTTCATTCACACAGAATCACAGCTTAAAATAACCTCAAACATCAACACCACTTTTTGCACTGCCTTCGGGAAATGCAAATCTAGTTAAGCATCTGTAAATGAAAATGAAACGTAATGATAATTTTCCAGAGCGGAGGACAAAGAGAATGAGCACATATGAGGAAACCTCCACTTGTTTCTTGTGACTTGTTTGCTAACAGATATTCTCAGTTGGATTCAATTGACTTGATCAGTTCTGCATCACTGAAACACGAGGAAGCTTCATAAGTGTTGCCAGCTGCTACCGAACACCACGACAAAACAAACACGCAGCCAGACCCCTATGCGAACATTCGAACACAGGCAGAATCACACACCCGCAAACACAAAGACATCAATCTCTCAGGTGTGCGCAGAAGCCGGCACCTTATATTGGGTCCTTTGATGCTGCCGCCGTTTCCTGTTTAATATTCCACTCAGTTACACTCGGAAGACCAAGTGCTTGGGGGACATCACAATGTAGGAGTGTGTTAACATTTCAGGGCCGACATGGGAGCTAAGAGAAGAACTATAGTGGAATGATTGAGTGATAAAAAACAGACAGATAAAGAGAGAAAATACGGTTAACTCCCCAGATCGTATTCCTAATAAATCTTCCCAATGACACACAGGGTTTTTTCGCTTATAATGATCCTCTCTGAGCAATTGTCATGAAGACAAGGACATTTCCAGAGGAAAATGTTATTGCTCTGCGATTTGCTCAGGAGATTAAATGGGGATGCAGGGATAATTCATCCAGAAACTTAAATTGTGTCATTATACACACACAATGCCATAAGTTATTTTCTGTGGAGTGCAAATACCTTTGAAGAACTCGTATGAATCTATAAAGATTTAAACAACAACTATAAGAAATAGTACAAAGGGAATGACTTCAGAAAACTTGAGTCATGCCTTCTTTTGTGATGCTTTTACGTCGATTTATTTCCTTTTTTCGAGCTTGACAGCTCCTGGTCACTATAAACAGATTCTTCATTTCCATGGAAATAACAATGTATGGGTTTGAAAGAATGTGAGGAGAAATTTCATTTCTTGGTCACCTTCTCTTTTACCTTTATCCCAGTTCCATCTCACAAAATTCCCAAGGATGTATTGTAAATGTATGTCATTAGGGATTCAAGCGAAACCTTATTGAAACTGTTAGAATTTCCAAGGATCAGCATTCTCCCCTAAAAGTGACAAGGCAGACGAAACCGCAAGTCGCCTACAACGTCACCAAGGCTCGCCCCAATTGGCCTGATGGTGGCGCTACAGAGATCAAAGGTATGTGATGTTTCGTAACTCCTAATTGTTTGTCGTAGGCTCAAGTGAGTTATATCATTGGTAAGACTTTATTTTAAAGGTCCCTTTTGAAGATTCTGTTGACTATGAGTAACTTTGCAACTACATGTCATCTAACTCTCATTAGAGTATCAGTAGACTGTCTGCTTAATATCTGCCAATTCTTTATTGTGCTGATCATCCAAAAGAGATTCAACAGACTTTGCAACTACATGTCAACTTAATCTATCCCTAACCCTACCAGTCTACATATACTGTACTCTACTACCACTCTAATGAGGGTTAGTAGTGATATAGGTGCAACTTTACTTATAGTCAACTGAATGTGTTAAAGGGACCATCCAAATAAAGTGAAACCGAATCATTAGCTTAGGATGGAGAAAACCAGCCCATTCTCATCCCGAGGCGTCATCTAAATGACGCTTTTGACCATGCATCAACATCCAACGCACATGGCACCCTTGTGTCAATATGAGACGCGCCTCCTAGTGGTCTAACCCTACCCCATACCTAAACCTACCCACGTCATTTAGTTTCAATAATTCATTGCCATGTCAACAAAGTTGATGGGAATTTGTCTGATTCTGATTCGATGGTCGAAAATTTTCGCCTGATCGAAACATCCCAAAACGTCATACAACTGACGCTTTTGACCATACGTCAACATCCGACGTTTTAGGGTATCCTTTAACAACCCGGTCTCATCCCAAGACGTCATATAACTGACGTTTTGGGACGTCTTTTGACCATACGTCAATATTCGCTTTTTTAGGGCCCCCTTAAACGCCGGTAGATGAGGTTATGGGATCCTAACTCTACCCCATACCTAAACCTAACCCTAAACCTAACCATTCACCTAACTGACGTTAAAGGTAAAGCTTCAGTTGTATGACGGCCCGGGATCGCCATCTACCGACGTTTAAGGGGGCACTAAAAAGGCGGATATTGACGTATGGTCAAAATATGTCCCAAAACGTCAGTTATATGACTTTTTGGGATGAGACTGTGTTACCTTTAACGTCAGTTAGATGAGGCTATCTAAACCTAACCCTACCCCAGATCTAAACCTACCCGCGTCATCTAACTGACGCTAAAGGTAAAGCGTCAGTTGGATGACGCCCCAGGATCGTCATCTAACCGAAGTTAAAGGGTGCAGAAAGATTCTCTGGAGTCTGATTGTCAATAATTATCGAATAGAAGTAGAAATTTCAATTGAAAACTGGCAGCGTGGTGTCTTTGTCCAAGGTGCTGCGACTGTCTAAGGACATTCGCATATCTCGAAAACAGACACGACATTCATACCATACCATATGGTAGAACTCCTCATTCTGAGCAACTTTGCCTCTAGGACCACCGCTGTCAATCAAATCGTTTGTTAAAAATTTGAGATTTCATAAAAAAGTCTACGTTTTTGGCTCAACTGTGAAAAGTCTTTGAAACATTTATTATCTTAGTAAATTGCCTGTTTTGGCTGCCAATGGTCTTTTCCAACTATGATCTGGGAGGTTACAGGCTTGATAAATAAAACATAATACCTCTACGCAATTGCTTAAAGGCCTTAAAACGCTTGAACCCCCTTAATTGCTGCTTGCAGCTGTTTTTTTAATTCAAAATTAAATAATAACCACAGCCCAGATAATTTGGTCTTGGGAAGAATGTTCTTGAGATCTGATTGCAGATTGTATTTTGGAAAAGCTGAACTTTTTTACTTCATACATTTCCCTGGGAATCAAACCCATGACCTTGGCGTTGCTAGGGAATGTTTTGATTGTCTTCACACATGGTTTGATTCCTCGATCCAAACCGGAGTGCGATTCATCCGGTCTTGTTTTACATTTTATACACAATTGGTTTATTTCCTGATGACAGATTGCTTTTAAACCATATGAACTCCTTGATCAAATGGACACAGGCCTCCACCAAAAGCTCTAGAGCTTAAGAAACTCTTATGGAGAATCTTGCAAGACTACTTTTTCTCAGAGGGAGAATCAGAGAATCAGTCGACAGTCTTAAGAGAAACGGACGAGCATTTGAAGAGATCTCCTCTGTGATTTTTTCTTTCCCACGGGTCGGATCCATCTCTCACCTATGCAATCGAGTCGTGATAGCTTTTTCAGATGCATCACACCTAGCCTCTCTTGATAAACGCGCAGATAGCGAGTGAGCACACGCGGTCGATAATGCAGTGAGCGCGTGGGCACCGTCCATTAAATAGCAGTTAATTACCCAGCACTGGAGATGAAAGGCTCATTTGTGAAACGGCCTCCTTCTCGCATTGATGAAATAGCTCTTCAGGTTCACACACACGTGTTCTCGAACAAACAAATGTGGACGTTCGACATGTGCGGGATCCTAATGACGCAGCTTCAATCACAGGTACATTTTTTGCACTAATTGTTTTCGTGACGCGGGAAAACGATGGAGGTTTATAAATAGAATGGTATCCAGGAGTGAATTTCCAACATGGCGTAAATAATTCATGAGCCTTCATTACTGTTATCGACCGTCTCCTGTGTCCTCTTGCGTGGCCAAACCTAACTGATAATGTCTTCCTCCGAAAGAGGGGTGATTGATATAAGTGTAGGCTTGCTTCCGAAAAGGACAGTTTTCCTCTTCGGGAAGGTTTCCTGCTCTTCCCACTTCTTTGTTTTCTCCACACACACGCTCAAATTCACTCTGCTCCATTGCATCCCAAGCAGGCGTATTAGTAATCCATCAATGCTATTTCCAGTCCGTGGTCTCGCTGGCTGGCAGGGAGGAAAAAGGATTGGAGGAGAGACCTTGGATGCAGACAGTCCTTCGGCTTGCCATCGTGGCAAAATAATCACACAAAGGTGTCTGTGTGTGCCTAGCCTGGATGTCTGGAAAAAGGGGGATGTGAGCGGAAGAGATAAAGAAGGTAAACAAAACCGGTGACATACGCACTCGGTCCTGGGAGGCTCTGCCACATAATATAGCCGTGTCACGGGCTAGCGTGTGCCGTGGAAGTCCGGATATGGGTTGGAGTACAGAGTCGGGTGGGTGGATGATGTTTTTTTGGACCGTGTCACGGCACGCGGGTGCCAAGCAGCCAGTGCATTGTAGCTCAGCTGGACTTGGAAGTACTCGGACTGAAAGAAAGAGAGAATAGAGAGATGGGTACTGTTCAGAATAGCGTTTCTGGAGTGCACAGTATCCAAACTTCCTGATGACATAGTACATATGCCAGAATATGCCTTTCATTTCCAATGCAATGGAAAAACCGGAAATAATATCAGCTGTGATTTTAAAGCTGCAGAAAAATACTTGAAAATGAGAAATGTTGCCTTTGCAACTAACCAAAATAAAATAACTTCAGTATTTAATGAAGCACAAATTTAGTTAAAACTGAAATTTAAATTACAGATAAAAAAGTATTTAATAAAATACAATATTTTCAATATTTATTTAAACAAAGATATATATATATATATATATATTAGGGCTGTCAAACGATTAATCGCATCCAAAATAAAAGTTTGTGTTTACATAATATATGTGGGTGGACTGTGTATAATTATTTTGTATATATATATAAAAATACACACACATGCATGTATATTTAAGAAAAAAATATTATTTATATATAAAATATTTATATTTACATATCATATAAATTATATATAAATATATGTATTTATATATATAAAATAGTTATACACAGTGCACCCACATATATTATGTAAACACAAACTTTTATTTTGAATGCGATTAATCGTGAATAATCGTTTGACAGCCGTAAAGCTAATTCAAAACATGAATAGATACATAGATATGTAAATAACATTGAATGAACAACAATTTAGTGTACTATTTAAGATTTGGGCCATTTTCAGAATGAAATAATATTTACATAATGTAATGTACTGTATAATGTATAACATACAGTTAAATTAGTGAATAATGAAACGATAAATATTTCAAACCTTATGTTCGCATGTTATTCCATATAAATATTCTGTTTATACATGCGCAGTATGCAATAAGCAGTCTGCTAATACTCTATCCCAGACATTGCCATATAATAGTCTGTGTGGTTGGGTTGGTGTGTGTGTGTAAGAGAACGAGATGGAGAAAGCAAGTGTCCCAGAATTCTGTGCTCTAAGATCACGCCACCACTAGATGGCAGGCTTGTGTGTTGAATTCTGTGGCACATCCATCTCTCACTCTCTCTCTTTAACACAGACACATCTTGAGAAAACGTGCGAGCACCGGTGCCTTTTTTCTTACAGCAGTGAATCGAATATTATGTTTCCTGAATCGATGTGATGTGCTTGAAAAATGCCACGTTTTTCAGAGCACACAGAGACTGTTTGTTTTAATGCAGTCTCCTTTCTCATCGCCTGCTTTTGTGTTCCCCCTCGTCTGCACAATCAGCCTCAAACAAACCAGAAAGAGTGTGTGTGCAGATCCAAAGAACTACGGCTCAAAATCTAGAAGGGAGGTTACATGAGGGCCAGTGTTATCTGAAAATGCGATAACAACAAACTCTATGTTAGCATTACACAACCTCTAAAAACAAAAATGGATGCTATTTGAGATACCCTAACGATAATTCAACCCTAGTGGTTGTTACTAACCATAGCAAAAAAATTAAATAAAAACACTTTATGCTAGCTTAGAAACATAACAGCAAACTCTTAACAATAGTGAGTTACTAACCCTAGCAAAAACACGTTATGCTAACTAGCCACAACAACAAATTATTCTAATTGAGAGAAACAGACAACTCAACCCTAACAACACATTTACACTTATTCATTTCCCAGACGCTTTTATCCAAAGCGACTTACAAATGAGAACAATAGAAGCAGGTAAACTGACAACAATATTCAAGTGCTATGACCGTTCCCAGTTTAATCTAACGCAGTAAATGTATTTATTTATTTTTTAAAATATATTAGACATAGAATGGAAGATAAAGTGTTAGTAATGGATCAAGTTTTGCCGAAAAAAAAAAGATGCGTCTTCATCCGTTTCTTGAAAATGGACTCGGACTCAGCCTGAACCAGCATTGAACAGACCAGGAAAAGGTCAGAGAAAGAGATTTAGTGCCTCTTTGAGATGGCGTTCACTTGCAGAGCGCACGTTTCTGGATGGCACTCTTAACCCGTCGTTGTAAAATTACATCATCACTTTTAGCTTTAAAAAAAAAACACACATCTGCAAATGAGTTTTTTTTTTTTTTTAAAGACCACATTTACAAAGTTAATGGGTCCTAATGTTTAGTCTCGCAATGCTATTGGACAGTAAATGTGTATATAGGTCTTGCCATAAGGTCACGAACTCAAACTGCAAACATTTTTTGGTCAGGTAGTTCGGTCTAGAGTGGTCTCGATCCATTGAGTAATTATGATCGGTTCAGAAAATTGTCAGGCCAATCAAATTGCCAGGGCAGGCTTTATACAATGATGGACAGATGATCAGCAGTTACGTAATCATCCAACATGACATCATGACTTTTGCGTAAACATACACGGCACTTCCGAGTGATTCCGCGTGTCTGGCTGTACACGTCGTCAAATGTCTGCGCGAAACGAAGCAAAATGTAGATCTACATCTGGGGAGCGATGTTAACCCCAGTGACGGTTAGGTTTAGGGACGGGGTTGAGGTAAGTCATATATTTATATATACAGTAATAACGTTAAATCAACGGCGTTCATAAACACGCTGAAAAGTGATTATGCGTCTTGATAGCACGCCAAAAATGGAAATATGAATTGGCGTGTCATACACACGCTACTTCATAAGATCAGTCTGAATCGTCACTTTATCAAAAAGCGCTTGGGTTGAACTGGTTTCCCTCAAAGATGGCCGCCGCTGGAGAATTGAGTATAGAATCTGCCATCGCGTCTGTCGTAAACGAAATCGGCAGCGCATTAATTTTAAAAGACGAACGGAGAACTGCAATCAAGGTATTTGTCGATCGTGTTGCTGTCCATCCTACGGGATTCGTCCAAGGTTTAATTTATCAGCTGGCTTCGATTGTCATTAAGAAAACGGGACGCAATGTGGTCGTTGTGGTTTCTCCTTTGGTCGCACTCATGGAGGACCAAGTAAAAGAAGCAACACTCATTATTTTACTACTTCTTCTAGCGTGCGTGTAGTTGAGTTCTGTTGTTGACAACTATAGTAACTAAGTAGAACTATTTAAGTACTGTACTTAAGTACTAAAATGCTGTATCTGTACTCTACTAGAGTATTGTTTTTTTCTCATACTTCTACTTTTACTTCAGTAGATATTTTCGATAAATTTAATACTTTTACTTCGATATTTTTTAAATGTTCTGCTAGTTACTTGTTACAATTATTAAAAAAAAAATTACGAATCATTCGTTGCAAGTTGGCCTTCATGCTGCCTAAATCACACACCAGTTTTATAGGGTAATGGTATTGATTGACACACACATTGACAATTAATGCAGGGGTTGTCCTGCAATGACATTTTTTGGCGGCCGCCAAAGCGCCTTATTTGATTACTAGTTCAAACTTTTGAATGCTTTCTTTAATAATTACATGACACAATACTTTCACTTTTAGTACTTAAGTAGAGAATTTTAAAATAAACTACTTGTATTACTTGAGTACAAAAAATGTTGAATACATTAGTACTTCTATTTGAGTGTGGTGCTTAAAGAGCACTTCAACTTCAACTCAAGTCACTTTTTTGATAGAGCACTTGTACTTTTACTCAAGTCCGGGTTTCTAGTACTTTATGCATCTCTACAACTATGCATAGCTCAAAATATGTAACTTACTGTGTTGCTCTGATTGGTTGTAGGTCTATCCAATTGAGTGTATAGTTGTTGTTTTTTTTTTCCCTGGTTCGGCCTCATAATCAAAGCCCTATGGAGCAGTATCAGACTCACATTCTGACTAGAATATGAGTATGATGAAGTCAGGCTACGTATAAATATCATAATAGTCTACTAAATAGTAATGTCATCACTGTACCCCAATTTTTATAAAGGGAGTTAATTTATTATCTTATCTTATATTTATTATCTTATAGTGTGTGTGTTACATCTTGCATCTGTACGCTGCTATATTTAGGCAAAAATCTGCTTGATGTTCATTCAGAAAAATGGACTGTGACATGATATTAGAGATATGAGACACAGACAAGGCCTCATTCTGCCTGGTGCCAGCTCTGCGTGGGAGCGCACGTGTCCTATGCCGAGTTACCAGACGTGCACTTGAATACAGCATTTTTTTTTTCCTGACAGCCTTTCTAGCTTCGAGGCCTTGCTACTCTCAAAAGCCACCCCTTACCGTGCTTCTCGCACACATATATACAATGTTTGGCTTGCAGGTTGTTGTTCGTTCCTGCTACCGTAGTGTTCTCCAAACCTCTCACTACTTCTGTGGGCAATCATCAAACACCAGAGGAAGAAACTATGTCTGCTTTCAGGCACCATTTGCTATTTATTTTCCAAGCGTGCAGCGTCACAGCCAAGTCATAATCTCGCAGGGCTCAGAAGCTAATTAAAGAATGCAAATTGTACTTGATTCGGTCTGTGACCAATGCGAACATCAAGACAGACAGCTTTATGTTATTCATAGCACTGTGCACATCTCCAAAGAGAAACATCACAGAAGGACTGATTAAAAAAAAAGAGATGGGAAACAGACAGAGTGACTTAGCAAACAAGAGCGCCTTAGCAAACTGTCTCGCAATGTCCTCAAGCACCTCATTTATTGACTTGCTCCATGAATACGAACATATTTGTCTTTAAAACATCAATACGGACAAGCAGGTCTGTGTTTTTTTAACATACAAAATTCAATTCAAGTGTATTTATGTCTAATTACAGAAGAGAAGCACATAGCGTAAATAGCCATAAACTACGTCTAAATAATCTGTCTCAACATAATCATTACAACACGGCATTTCCGTGACATACTCACGGCATTTACAATCCATCCAACTAGACAGCACAGATTTAAACATGGTTCAGGTTTAAACAGAGTCATGTGTATTTTGTTTATATATTATAGGATATCTAATAAATTAACTTTTGTTTACCAGTGTGGAAGAACACTTCATTACCCAGAATGCATTACCTGATTAGAATTTCCTTGCCTTGGTTCTGGAAGTATTTTCCCCATTTATTTTTCTCTTTTTAAAGAGTTTCTGTTAAAAAGTTATACGCCAAACCATCCAGGTACGGGGTGAATCAAAACTGTACAAACTTCGATTTGAAGCAAAAAAGCATTTGAAAAATCTGACAAAAAGACTTCAAAGGAACAATCCAATGAAGCATTGTGATTGGCATTATATAACTATAGGACGAGTGAGGACCGCAGGAGAACGACGCGAGGCCAGTTGCGTAATTACCGATGAGCGACACCTGTGAGACGCACCGGTCTCGTATCTCTCACGGAGGAGCCGGAGGATCAACCAATCACTTGTTTAGCGTTCATGTAAACAATACATTCAAATTCACCAATCAGAATGAATTCAGTTAGATTGAAACAAAAGATGTGCATGTAAACAATGAATGGCGACTGCAGAAACCAAAAGCTGAATCCCGGACATCGATGGCCGGACATGTCCGGGAAAAAGAGGATAATAACCCCAACCACTCAACTTTCTCAACAGAACAAGAGCCTGCTAGCTTAGCTTTAAAAAAAAGATGGCCGACACTATGTGTACATTCTTTGAGTGAGATCGCCCTCTATGGGCGGGTTGAGAACATACGGGACAGACCCTACTACTGACTGTAGTCTTTAGCCTCTAGACAAAACATCCTCCGAGGACGCAAAATGACACTATGACAATGATTTTTTCCTGACAAAAAAATACATAAATCTCTCGTCTCAGGTTGGAAAAACATGGTAATTCGAAAATACTACAGGTTTTCTACTAATACAAAGTTTGATGCTAAATCCTGAAGTATCCCTTAAAACCAGGTGCAATTCAGTAAATTAGTCTTCCTGTCATTCCAACTGAGCTTCCTGTGGGGTGTGACCAATTCAAAAGGATGAGTAATTTTACATGCTATTCCTTCTCATAGGTACAAAACTCCCAGAAATCATCAAATCCGAAATTCACCGGGCTCGTCGCTGTACACATGTTCCGAAATACCTGACGGCTAAAAACAAGACCACACTCCGTCCTGACTCACCAGCATTCACACCGTGTCAGCATGGAGGAAGGAAACCCACCAGTCTGAGCCCATTAATGTTACAGCACATCCCGGGTAGCTGCAATAGCGAGTGCCCTAGAACATTTCCAGTCGCAAGTCAGCAGGACGTTTTCAGATTCGTCTGAGGGGCTTGTCACCTTTGCAGAAACTGCCACCCTGACACGGACACAGTGGCACTTCCAGATCTGAGGAACGCTGCTTCCCTGGAAAGCCTTTCTGTCATTTCGGTAATCTCTCGCAGCAGACGCGCTAGTCTTTATCTAGCGCAACTCTCTACATTCTGAGTCAACATGCGACGCCAACTTGCACACAGAGGAGATGGGGGTTCAGGAAAGACAAATGAGACATGAATTGTAGCACCACAAATTGTTAATGAGTATTTTTATATGCTCTTTCTCTCAATCCATCCACTATGAAATTTACTTTGAGCTCAAGGTGTTGGGTTTGATTTGAACAACTGTGCGAAACTGTTGAAGGTTCAGCATGCATGTTTTACAGTCCTGTAGGAAAACGATGAGGATAAATGGAGAGTTGTGCTAAAGTCTCCTGCTTCTCAGATTTTTCAATTGCAATCTTAATGTCTCAAGCTGTGCTCAGATTTGTCTGCAATCAAAACTCCAATACTCCCTAGAGCAAATCATATGATCTAGACTTGGTTTCCAGTGTTTCAGGATGTGCCAGGGGCAACAACATCGCTAAAATAAACTGCTATAAAAAAATACATACACAAAATATATATATGAAGAGTTCAGATGCAAAAGCCTCCAAGCGCCATTTGAAATTTTCTTCTAGAATGATCATTTTTATCAAGCTTGTATATTTAAGTTCAGTGATTTCACTTAAATGGCAATGATAATTACATATTAATTGTTATTTAAGTGAAATTACTGAACTTAAATATACAAGTTTGATAAAAATCATCATTAAAGAAGAAAATTTCAAATGGCATTTAGAGGCTTTTGCATATGAATTCTATATATATTTGAACTTACAAGTCTAGGTAAAATATGTCCCTGATTTTTCAAGATGTTCTTGTGCTCACAGTGATAAAATGCTCACAAAACATGATAGGAATGATCGGAAAAGCCCCGCCCCGCATGTTGATGGGTTTGGTCCCTTGTTTGTGACGAGGACCATAAGACATAAACATACTTTTCACCACAAGGGGTCTTTGAAACTACTCTTACTGTACCTCTACATGACTGAAAAGAGAAATTAAAATGTCATAAAGGTTGCTGTATACTCTTACTGTACATCAATAATTGTCTCGTTTGTTTCTATTTCTGAAGCATTATAATTTCCTCCAGGGTAGTTAGCGTCATAGTTAGAGAGGGATGTGGGTGTGCGAGGCGCATTCATTGCGTTAGCGTGTTAGCTTAATGATTTCCGAGTACATTCCCCTACGCAGTTGCCCCGTTCAAGGCGTGACATTAATCACTGGGGTTCACTCCGTTGTGTAATGAATGGAAACAAATTACCTCATCCAGTTTGACAGGTTAATGTTCTTAGACTTCTAATACTCCCAGTCTTCAAGACCCGGGGCCCTAAGTGCCTTTTTTGTTTCAACTTGGAAAGTGTTTTGGGTCTTGAGCGCTCATAAAGCAAAGTAAAGGCCAATTTCCATTGTTCCTCTGTGGAACAGAATAAAAATGTTTCAACCACAAGGTGACACGAGTTTGCAGAAATGCAAGTGAACCTCGGCCGCACTGTCGTCGCTGCTGCATTGCAAAGGTCCCTTAGGCTGATAAAGGGTTAATGATACTTGTCTCTCTAGTTTGGCTCATCAACTTTGGCTTGCTGCTCATTAATCTTCATTCATGGTGCGCTGTAGTGTCGACCGCTTAATTACAAATCTGGTCAACTGTCATGGGAAATGCACGTCCCGTGGGCTGCGGGTAGTATTTCTTGCAGAGTCCCAAGGAAACAGCCTTTGCAATTATATTTATGAAAGCTGGTCCTAGACCAGTGCTCTGGTTATTTTACACAGCAAGAGGTTCGGTTTGCCGCTAGAAAAGCAACTAAACATGTCATAGGCACCACAGGGCCGCACTGTTGGTTGATGTCGTACCTGTAGCAATAATTTACTGACGAAACCACTCTGCTCTCAAATGCAGGCGGAAAATACACCTGATCTTTGGCTGCACTGTGTTTCAGATCAAGTGGAAGGCACTTCTTGAAAATAGGCAATGAGTCAGTTCAGTGATGCTACACAGAGGTTTGTGGGCCCAGTTTTAAATGGAGTAGTTTGTTGATTTGTCATGAAGTTGCTCCCTGAGTCAAATAGATGACTGGAGATGTAATTAATTCAGTTCTGCCTCCCTGCACAAATGGATCTGATGGTGGATACAAACTGAAAATCTGACAAGAGAAGGCCTGGATCTCAGTGGTGTCTTGAAGTGTCAATCAAGTGCACAGCAAATGTCAGGGATTAGCAAAAGATTAAGAATAGAAGAATAAATTGTCACACTTTAGCTTAGGGTCCAATTCTCACTATTAACAAGTTGCTTATTAGCATTATTTTTATTATATTGGCTGTTTTATAAAGCACATATTAATGCCTTATCCTGCATGACCATATTCTATATCCCTTAAACATGCTGTATGGAACCTTTTTTTTTTTTGCTCTACTAAAGAATAAAAATACCTTAATGTGTTTGCAGAAATTTAGTAAACATGTTAAAGGATTAGTTCACTTTTGAAAAAACTTTTATTGATAATTTACTCACCCCCATGTCATCCAAGATGTCCATGTCTTTCTTTCCTTAGTCGAAAAGAAATTAAGGTTTTTGATGAAAACATTCCAGGATTTTCTCCATATAATGGACTTACATGGGAACCAGATGGCCCAAGGTCCAAAAGACAGTTAATAACAGTTTCAGATGCAGCTTCAAATGTCTTTAAACGACACCAGACGATGAATAATGGTCTTATCATGCTAAACGATCGGTTATTTCAAAACTTATTCAAAAAATGTAACTTTTCTAAGGACAAATGCTAGCCTTGCTCTATTCTGTGAGGCGCGTTTGTAACGTGACGTAATACATAATTACGTTCAAAAGGTCACGGGCGACGTAGCCGGAAGTACAGTCAGTGTTTACAAGTTGAACGCATAGGTTGAACGTGCAAACTAACTCAAACGCCGTTTACAAAAAAAGGAATTAAAAGGTAAAACAACGATGTCGGACAATTTGATTCTGTACTTCCGGCTTGTACTTCACCCAATAGTATTCGACACACCGGGATGCCAGTTGTTGGGAACCTCCATCCCTCACACCATTACACCACCACCACCAGCCTGCACAGTGGGAACAAGGCATGATGGATCCATGTTCTCATTCTGTTTACGCCAAATCATCTGAATGTCTCGAGACTCATCAGACCAGGCAACATTTTTCCAGTCTTCAACTGTCCAATTTTGGTGAGCTCTTGCAAATTGTAGCCTCTTTTTCCTATTTGTAGTGGAGATGAGTGGTACCCGGTGGGGTCTTCTGCTGTTGTAGCCCATCCGCCTCAAGGTTGTGTGTTGCGTCTTCTTCACAAATGCATTGCTGCATACCTCGGTTGTAACGAGTGGTTATTGCAGTAATGAAAAATTGATCAGTTGTTCCTAAAAAAATCTAGTTTCATGTATCTGCAGTCACCTCTGTAAGTTCCTCTTCTTCTTTAGACAGACAGCCATATTTAGCTCAGACAACGAACTTAGAGTAACAGGCGCAGCGAATTCCAGTTCTAATCGAAAATCACGCTCCATTCCCTTCAGGAGAAATCTCTGTCCCTGCCTCAGCCTGTTGGCGACATCAAAGCTAGGATCCCACGGCTCATCCTGTGCTGTGATGCGATTTGTGGTGTCCCCAGCGGGGTCACGGAGTAGAGCCAGACTCGAACTCAGGAACCGGCTGGGGAATAACCTCTTCCCCTGTCTTGGAGGAGGTCCACCTCTCTGTTCCCACGAGACACTGGGGCAGGGAACAGAAAGCTGATTACTCTACAGATCCAGGCCTGTCTGCTCGGGTCGACCTCATCGTGGGCCCGTGAGCTCTGGGTGGCCTCAATGCTGTTGGAACAATTTCTAGCTGGGTCAGAGTAAATCTAAGGGCAGGGGCATCGGACCTCACGCTGCTCGTACCTGCTCCTTCTTCCTGGACAGGAATTAATGAAGGGCTCAACAGCAAACAAGATAAATTATAATCACATAGTTATGTGACTTAGACATATAGACATTTAGGTAATGAAGTTTGTGCATTTGCATAATTGTTGCCTAATAACATTACATACACACATGAATATATGAATTCATTCATTTAAAAGTTGCTATATATATTTTTTTAAAATGCCATTTAAATGTAAAATTATATTTATTACTAATAAAACTATGATAATTATTTTTGAATTAAAAACAACAGCAGCAGAAACATAATAATTATTATCAGGACCATTTGATGACAATTTTATATTTACTACAAATAAAAAAATAATTATTCATCTGATAAAAACAACATTAAGGGTATATTTGCAAATAGTAAGCAGTAAACATGGTCAAGGACAGCCATTTTTTATAGAATGGCCACAAAATTATTCATTATATATCATTGTTGACACAATAATAATTAAATATTACACTCTAAAAATGCTGGGTTGTTTTGACCCAATTTTGGGTAAAATATGGACAAACCCAGCCAGCCATTGGGTAAAAAATGTAATTTAAAAATGTAACCCAATGGCTTGAAATGGCAAAAATTGGGTTAAAACAACCCAGCATTTTTTTTTTAGAGTGTACTACAACTAAACTTTTATTATAGTAATTTACTGGCAAAAATCAACTAATTCAAAGTTTGAAATTAACAATGAACTAACTGATACTTGATGCCCCTCCACATCTAACCTGAGACTCTGATCAGACTGAGCTTTTTTGTGCTGTATATACGCACATCATGCAAATGGGAGCGTCTTCCGATGAGGAAAAGCTCAGCATAAGATGGGTCACCCTCACCACGGTCTCTCACACTCATCAACATGTTGGTTGGGTTATACAGCTCACGCTGAGTTCCATTCCCTACCATTGAGGAAGCAAATGATTACAGACAGCGTACCTCGCCACACACTGGGCTTGATTCTCAGCACGCATTAGCATGGCCTCCTCGAGAGGCACTGAACCGCCTAATGCGATAAACGGCTGGTCATGACTGATTCCTGCTACACCACAGCGAGCTGTGAAGTGATATGGGGGAGCTGAGACAACATCTTTCACTTTTTACCTGAATACCAGGAATTTTCTCACAAGGGTTAAAACTGCAACTGTGCCACTTGAGTTAGTGTTGGGATTCATTTAGAAGCTGATCATTACAGCGAGCACACAATATTTTTTTTTTTTTTTTTTAACACAACAAAAAAAAAAATTAACACAAAAAAAACATAATGGATTTGCACGCTTCCACAAAAGTGTTTGTCTATTTTATATTTAGGCCTATGCTTTGAGCACATATAGTGAATATCCACTTATATGACTTCTGTTTTTTTCATATATCTGTAAAATACAAATGTTTTGATTTGAACATATTTTTGTGAAATAAATAAATAAATTATTATACCATATATATATATATATATGAAGATAAAAACTGATATATAATTATATATATTTTATCAGTTTGTCAGTATTAAATCACAAATTGTTTTACCCAACAAATAGTTTTGTCAAAAACCTGACATATTAATATTAAACATTTAAAATAACAAATATAGATTTGTTTAAAATATAAATTATATATATATATATATATATATATATATATATATATGTAGATAACAACTGATATAACTAGTCATACCCTACAAATAGTTTTAATAAATATTTGCCCAAAAATATTTTTAAAAATTAAATATTTGTATTAAAATATATTATATTATTATCTGTTTTTAGCTTACAAATATATGTCTATTTAAATATAAATAAAACATAAATAAATAGATACATAAAATTGCTTTATATTAGGGTTTAATATTGCTAATAATAAAGTAGTTTTGACACATAAATCTCCACCACAAATAAAAACAATAAATAAATCAGAGCTTACAAACGTCAATTTTATAAGTCCGAAAATAAATTCTTCACAATTGTTTTGTTTTTAACCTCTTAACCAGCGCCCCTATTTTTGAGAATTTTCTGAAAACGACATACCCAAATACAAATCTTTGTAGCTCTTGAACCCTATGGTCCACATTCATAACTCTGATATTTTTTTAAACTAGACACTTGAAACTTTGTTACCCAAGAGTCATTATAACTCAAAGTAGCATAGGAACAGAGTAAAACAAGGTTAAATATACATGACACTGATTCACGATTTCTTTGAATAAACTTCATTTAGGGAAAAATGTATCAGAATTTTATGTTAAGGCCTTGAAAACACCATAAAGATAAAACTGAATGTCTGACCATGTTTTGATTCAAATTTGAGGAAGATACTCCCAAAAATGTAGTTCCTGTAAGCTTTTATTCAAGAAAAGTCTAGGCGTCCTTTCCAAAAGGCCACTTGGAGACTCCAAATGGATACCTGGTTACCAAATGACATAAGGAGTAAACACTACATACTACATACATGTTTATCCATTCAGAACTATTCTGCCCATCAAACTACACAAGAAAAAATTATTTCAGCACAACATTTTAACATTTTAACAAAATACTCTTTATTTTGAACATTTATAATAGCAAAAACAGTGAAAAAAAACTTCATTTATATGTTCCAAAAGTGATTGTTTTACTAATGAATAAAATATATAAAAAGAAAAAAATAACATTTGTAATTGCAACAGTGTTTTTTACTCAAATAAGTTACAATAAACAATTACAATGAATATCCAATTACAAAAACAAAAAGCAACCACTTACAGTATTTACAAAGTGTAGGAAGACATGTTGATCAAGGCAGTCACCACCAAGGTTTGTTCTGGAAACCAAAGCCACTGAAAGACAGGAGAAATAAAGTGTGTAAGCAGAACAAATAAAATTTGCACAGGAAAACACACACACAAAAGAGGATTTCAGTTTGAGTCACATTCATCTATTAGCAGCATCAATATTCCATCATATTACAATATCAAATATCACATACCTTATCGTTATAATGCTCAGCAATAAAAATGCTTTGTAATTATTATTTTTTCTATGTATAAAATTATATATATATATTTATTATATCTTCACCTGACATCTTGTAATCCTTTCCTTCCATTATATTTATATTCAATGCACCATTCATTCATATAAACGTATCACTGTAATCTCATATCTTGCTAGTTATCTCCACTGTTATTTTATAATCAACACATCTTCACCTGACTTCTTATAATCCTTTCCTTCCATTATTGTTATATTCAATGCAACATAAATATAATGTGTGTGATAAAAATATTTTCTCTTTATGTATCGTTATAATATAACGTTACAGCTCTATCAGCTGCTCGTGTAGCCTTGTGTCTTTGCTAGTAGCTTGTCCATCGTCATTTTATAATCAAAAACATTACATGAACAGAAAAACTGCCAATAATAAACATAACAATAAATGACAATGTGTTGAAACTTACCGATCTAAAACGGGATCGAGTCCATGAACAAACATCTCCTCTCGACAGACGCTCGACACCGTGTTCAGATGCATCTCTCTGCGTCTTTGCTCTTCGTCGCTGCTTCTCATCACTTCCTCCAAAATACTCTCAACACCACAAAAACGCTTCTGTAGACGATGATCCATGATGGAGATTGTCAAATATAACTTTGGAGAAAATCTATGAGTTGATACGAGCTCCGTGTAGCGAACCAATACATAGCCTATGCGCTCCGTGCGTAAAATGGCGAAAGTGCACGAGCGAATAACAACATTGCGCACTTGTGTTTGACAAATCTGCTTGAGAACTGTCAATCACTGCAATCGTGTTTTAATTGGTCAATACTCCCATCCATCAAAACATTGCCGATTACACATTGGCTGGCTATATCCAGACTTTATCCAGCCAAAAACCGAGATGCGAGATTGAGAGGTTTCTAAGCCAGTCAGGCGGTCCCTTGGCATTTTGATCGATTACAGAGCCTGTGATTGAAGGAGAGAGAAGGGGGATGACTCATTTTATCCGGAAGAGTCTAAACTACAGGGGTGAGATGGCTTTCGAGTGTTGGAAAATAGATAAGAATCGATATTTTTTTGAAAATAAACATGACGCGAACTCTATCTCGAAAACGCTCATGCAAACAAAGGAGGATATTTCATTTTTTTCCCTATTTTTTCGTTGTTTTGGATTAAAAAGTGGGATGCATTTTGAAGAATGGACCCTTACATTGAAATGTATGCTGTTGTTTCTTGGATTCGTCCGAACTGATCTGAACCATACGAGATGAAAGATGAGTATAGCGGTTCATTTTACTCATTTTCAAATGAGAGGTCCTTTTGCATTTAATTTAACCCTTTCCTCTCTGTTGTATTGATTGCAAAAACAAGTTTAGAACATGATTCTGGAGTGTTTTAGCTTTCAAATGATGCATAGTTTATGATAGTCAGTTGAATATTTGTTATAAAACAAAGCTTAAAAAAGTGATAAAAGTTTAGCCACGCCCTCGACGGCCCGTCATCGGGCCGGTGCTTGATAAGAGGTTAATGATAATGCAAGGAGGAGATACACCATTTATCATATTTACTTTTTATTAATCATATTTATCTTTTAAAACTATTAACCATAATAAACGACAATTCTGTCAATCCACAACTAGCAGTAACTTTAGGATTTCTCAAGGAATCTGACCTGAGAGACATTTCAAAACCATCTAATGAGCAATATTTTGATGAGACATATTATTGTCTCATCATATACTTCTCATCTGGCATACACCAAAAAGAAATGGCCATAACACGTTTTTTGTTTTTTTTTTGTTTTTTTGAAATCATTTCAAACATGATTTCAATACATTATTTCCCATTTTGTTTGTTCCCATGTTTCACAGCCCTGCCGAAGAACACTGTAGACTAATGATCAATGGTTGCTAGGGTGTTGTTAGAAGGTAGCTAAGGTATTTTGAATGGTTGCTAGGTTAGTGGTCAGGCTTAGCCAATTCTCCATGACAATTCTCTGGCCCTTGAAATCCACTTTCCTGCAAAGTTTAGCTCCAACCTTGATCAAACTCGCTTGCCTGAAGGTTTGTTGTCACTTAATTAGCTTGTTCATAACAGGTGTGTGATTAGGGTTTGAAAGCAGAAAGTGGCCCTTGAGGGCCAGAGTTGAGAACCCTTTCTCTATGATATTCTGGTAAAAATATCACTTAGAAACACCACTGATTAAATAATTAGACTGTGAAATAAACATGTTTTTACCATCCTCTGGAGCTCAAACAAACAAACTGAATTGAGAGGTTTTTGATTTCAATAATAGGGCTTTAAGTCAACAATACTAATTTATTTGGTGCGCTTGTACAGAAGTTCTGTCTGTCCTTGAACACCAAACTTCACTGAGACTAAGAGGCTGCTGTTGTTTATTTGCATTGTGACACATTTCCTCAAATAATAAGTCTTTGGATCAAGCCTTTATGTCAAAAAAAGTAAAAAGTATACTTAAGTGCAGTCCAATCTTTAAAAGCATTGGAGAGCAGACAAGAGCTGGGCAGACTGTTGTCTACTTCCTCTTTGGCTTGGTTGGGTTAGCATGCTGCAATCTACACACACCATTGGCCCTGGAGACTAAATTATTGATTTGTTGTTTTTATACCGTTATGATAGGCCACCATGTAACACATCCCTCATAAAAACTGCATTAGTATTTCTGTCTCTAGTGGCACCCATGGCATCCTCCACACACTCTAAAATAGATTTGCACATCTCCTCGGACAACTATGTATTTGCAAGTTAATGTCTAACAAAATGCAGCATAATCTTCAGTGTTTTCTCAATAAGCACACCGGTTTAATGAACGTGGCAGCGCTCTACAAACTCCTTGATTTTTACCCACCCGATTTGTGTTTACGTACGCCCTTAGGGCAAGACTGATTACTGTAATCTCATTATTATTACTTGAATTTTTTAAAAAAAATGAATTTAATTTTTGAGAATCATGACTGAGAATGGGAATTCATTTTAGTTGAAAATTACCTTAATTACGTATACAAAAAAATTTTTTAAATATAATTCAATAATTTTTAAATGTTAATTTAACATTTTATGTATGTTTTTTTAACAAGTTTTATGTATAAATTCATAAAAAAATATATATAATCATATACCAAAAATAATATATATATATATATATATATATATATATTAAAATAAATTATTAAATAAATAATTTAAATGTAATGTATATTGACAAATATAAAGAAGTATTATAATAGTATTATAGTAATACAAATTGAGGGAACATCAAGTTTTTGTTGTAATGGTGGCGCGCCCTTTATTGTTCTGGAAAAATTACAAAATGCATATAATATATTAATGAATGAAAAAGGTAATTAATAAATAAAATGCATTAAAATGCATTTATATGGATCAATAAAATGATGTTTTATATGTGTATATATAAAACAAAATATCATTTTTGCTATAAAAATATATTTTTATAATTTAAAAATATAATTTTAATACACTTTAATGTAAGCATACATTTTCCCTAAAATTTGGGAGGAAAATGTCCTTAATTTTCTGAAAATTATTAAAAAAATAAATTAATTAATAAAGGGGAAATATTACAAAATAATTATGTAAATAAATAAATGGAAATGATTACAATACAAATGAAAGAATAAATGAATGAATAAATTAAAGGATTTGTATTATTATTATTATTATTCACAAATAAACTACAGAATTAAGCATATACAACTACAAGGAGCATACACACACACACACACAAAGAACAACAAAAAAAAAGATTTTCTCCAGAGATTTCTCTTTGTTCAAAATACCCCATGCAACTCCAGTGGTGTTGGTAGTTATGAGTAAAACCTTTTCTTTTGCTTAGGGAAAGTCATTTCTCATGTTTTGGAGAGGTAACATTTCCGAAACACTTCTCACTCTCGTGTGTTTCTGAGACGAGGGCTTCTGGGCAAACCCAAGTCAGACATGTGGCCACCATAAATTATTAAAAGCTCATTGCTTATTCAGTCTGCCTGTCCTCATCTTTGCTCTGTGTAATGGAGGCCCCGGTGGCAAGGGAAAAGGGAACATAGCATTTGCATCAAGCTTTCTCCAAACCGTCTGACTGAGAGGGGCATTTACCTGTTTACTGTGGGGATATTACCTGTTTACTCAGAGTCTGAGGGTGGCCAGCATTTAGTTTGAGGTCAGTAGACTAATATTCAGTGTTGCCGAAGGGATCAAGGTTTTGGGAAAGGGGCTTTTTTTATGATTCAGAGTCATAATCCACCCCATCAGGGAGCAAAGCTCGACCCCGAGGGTAGAGGTGGAGATTGTAAAGATGAGGAGGGGACGCTTTGGGAACAGAGGATGCATGTAAATTGGAATGACTAAGGAGTCTGAGAATTTCGCAAAGGGACTCTGGGACTAGCTGTGTCCGCACACTGAATGCTTTCAAGATGTGTGATAAGAAATGGGAAATCATGCAATTTGAATATTCCAGCTTATACTTGAGAAAGCTTGCAGCCTTTAGAAATTAAAGGAGTAGTTCACTTAAATACTTTTGCTGATAATTCACTCACCCCCATGTCATCCAAGATGTCCATGTCTTTCTTTCTTAAACCATTTATGTTAAGCAAAAAGAGCGAGCCGACTACCATTTTGCCCGAACTTAATTTGATTGTGTTCAATCTGCTTAAATATATGTACAATTTAAATGTACTTAATCCATTTGTGTTGCATTAATTGAAACTACGCGGTGCTTTTAGTTCCCAGCATGCTTTGCATATGGTTGAATTAAGAGAGAATAAATGTTAAAATTCAGTGTTATTTAAGATGCTAATATGTGCTATTGCTAACAAATAGCTAGCTATAGTCTTTCAATTTAATTATGTGTCACTGAAATAACTGAAATATAAATGAATGAATTAATGAATATAAAATAATACCTGAATCATGTCAGGAAGCCACGTTGAGACCACTTAATTTGGGTCTGTTAAAATTACTTAATTTCATGATGTTGAAGTTACATGAACAAATTATGTTTGTTCAATGTAATCCAGTTATGTGGAACCTGTTGATGAAAAAAAAAATAAGTAAAGCAAACATATCATTTTTTTGAGTGTGTCTATGTTGGCTATTGTTCATAGCACTGACTGTAGAAATATAGGTATGAGTGTCCTTTCATATTTGTTATGAAATCCTGTTGACAAATGCCAAATTAAGGAGTCCCTAAAAGAACAAGCATATTACCCCCAAGAAGATTTATGCTGCCTGACATCGGCAGTGCGTTTTCAAAGGCTAATGCGTTGGCAGACACATTTGTCTTGATATGGAGCCAAGAATCATAGAGTACATTTCCACACTGGTCAGTGAGCATCTGAGATGTTATAAAGCACCTTACTGTGAGGACTAATGGAGAGGGTTTCTCCTTTTACTTTGACTTTCACTACGGCTCCCACTGACAAAGACAGAGACAACTGTCATTTCATGGCGTCTATCGGCGAAGCGTCTAAGTTAACTGAGTTTAAAAAGTACTAAACCCAATCTGACATCAAAATTAAACACAGAAAGACACACAATAAAAAAATAAATAAATAAAAATAATAATTAAAGCCAAAACAAAAACATAGACTTCATAGAGTGAAAACTACAATAATAAATTATATATATATATATATATATATATATATATATATATATATATATATATATAATCATGGGTAAAAATGTTGGGTCACAACATAAGGCATCAAAAACATGCATTACTATTGTTAATTTATTTTAAAAGATGACTGGAATATATATATATATATATATATAACATTTTTAATTAATTAACTAATTTTTTAATTAATTAATGCTACCCATATGTAATTAGCCTTAGAATATTTAAAGGGATAGTTCACCCAAAAATTTTAATTCTGTAATAATTTACTCATCCTCAAGTTGTTTCAAACCTGTTGAATTTCTTTCTCCTGCTGAACACAAAATACGATATTTTGAATAATGTTGGTGACCAAACATTTTATGGGCCCTATTTACTATGCTTAATTCATAAAACATGTCAAATGACCGTGCTAGTGTCACACTGCTCATACCCCTCTCTTTCTTATTACATAATAAAATACTTTAAACTAAAAACAGCTTCAATTCAAATTAATATTTCATGTCCATATATATTTCCTTGGTAAGGAGCCATGTAATCAGCAGTATAATATAGCCACATACTTTATCCCATACATAATTAACAGCAATATTGCATTTTCTATGTAATGTCCTTCAGTAGATTTGACATTTAAGAAAACGGTGTATTTTTCTTTAACTCTCCAAACGAACCTATACTTAGCTGGTGAATAAAGATAAGCTAAATACAGCTTGACAGTATATATTATAAGAACATGAAAAGTGCTTCATCAAACCCTCAACAGCATGATTTTACAAAGCCATAAAAAAGGTGATTGGAATATCTTTCCTTTCAAAAATGTAACTTAAAAAGTGTTACTTGCTGTTTCTTTGAAATTGTTTGTGGAATTTACAATAATTTCTGGGTGAAAAAAAGTTAATAAATAATTTTTATTTTTAGTGAATTATTATAACCTTTATTGTACCAAAGAGAGAAGAATACAATTTATTATTATAATTTTTTTAGTTAGTAAATAATAATAATGGATTAATAAAAAAATAAATTATTTATTTATTTATGAACACTTTTCATGTTCATTAATAAATAAATAAAGCTAATAAATAATTTATATTCTTTTAGTTAATAAATAAAATGTATGTATGTATATATATATATATATATATACACACACACACACACACACACACACATATATTAGTTCATAAATACAATTTACTAATAAATAAATAAATAATTTATTCCTTTATGAACACTTTTCATGTTCATAAATAAATAAATAATCACTTTTTGTTTTTTTCACTGCACAACTCCTTTCATGTGAGTTATGGGTCGCTATGCATTCCTGGGCTGAGACTCACAGTGACCAATGTTTCCATCCTGAGATGCTTCTCATCTCTCAGCCTACTCACTCATTTATTACGGCTCTTTTCAAGCAGAATCTCTCTTTTTTTCCTGGAATGGCATTTCAAAAGAAACTCGATCTCAATGCCGCCCGTGAAGAACCTATTAGCAATGATTCACGTAGAATTTCAGGGAAATGTGCATGCGTGACTTCGGACTCTCTCTCTGCAGCCTGGTAGAGGGTCGTAACACAGATGTCGAACAGAAGAACGACATCATCGTAAAAGATGTAAGTGTATCTGTGCCGTCCCTTTAGTGCCGGAGCGCATCTGCGAGAGGTGGGGGCCAACTGGAGCACGCCATTACACCCACTGATGTCTTCTGACTTGCATTACTACGGGAGAATGATCGAGGAGCCCGGCCGCCCTGGAAATAGCCACGGCATGATGGATGTACGGACCCAGGCGCCCTCCGCCGAGAAAAATATATCAGCGCCTGGCCTGGAAATATGGCTACGGGCTAAGAGTGAAAGGGGGATAGGAGTATTCTTATTGACGTAACAAATGATAACACGGACGTGAAAGAGGAGCGTACTGGAAGCTCTAAATGGGTCGTATTCTGAACGCTGCTGCTGCTTTCGGTGAGGGATTGAGGCTTTTAGTGCATCTCTATGTGTGGGTGTTGTTAAATGATGCATGATGTTGGGACCGCCACCCACGCAGCTTAAAGGTGCAACCAGTTTGTCCCAGAGACACCATTGGGTCACGGAGCACCAGACGTGGGAAGCTTACAAAGATAGAGACATTAAGAGACTTTGGGTCTTTTGAGAAGCTCTGCCTAAAGATGCGCAGCATGCAAACGTCACTGTAAAAATAATCCTGTAAAAAAAACGGTAAACTACTGGCAGCTGTGGTTGCCAGCATCATACCGTAAAAATACGGTGTGTTACCGTTTTTGAAATTAACAGCAAAACGCTGTATTGTCAGCTGCAGTATAAAAGTTTAATTTAACAGCTATATACTATAACACAAAAACAGTAATAGACTGTATAGTTACGGTATGATGCCAGTAGTTTACCGTTTTTTTACAGTGAAAGGGAAACATTACCCCCCCCCCCCCAAAAAAAAAAAAAAACATTTACTCAATCTCATGTTGTTCCAAACCTGTATGACTTTCCTTTTGTATAACTTAAAATAATAAACTTTCAAGAATGTTCTCGCTGATCTTTTCATGGAACGATATGTTTATATAGTGAGCGCTATAGCCTTTAACATCAAACAATGACAAATAAACACATTAAAAAAGCATTTTATAAGGCATAAAGTTCACAAGACTTAATATCCCATTTACTTCACAGAATGTGTTTGAAATATATTCTATGATTCATAGGTTATTTTATTTATTTATTTATTTTTTACCTCAAAACGGTGATGAATTTGACATTCAACACAATATTGGGGGAAATTATAGTAATTTCCATGTATAAACAATCATAAACAAACATTATGTGATGACATGGTTCCACAAAACCACATTTTTGTAAATGTCTCACGAAATGTGTGGCACACATTACATTTTTCTTTTATAAAAGCATTTTTTTTTATAACTAATAAGCATTGAATAGGTAATGTCTTATCAATAACTGAAATAATATCTATACCAAAAAGTTTTGTAATATTTTTAGTTGTATATACTGCATACTATATGCTTTCAATGCTGCTGAAATGACCCCCCTCCGAAAATTAACAAACAAAACGCAAAATTAATAAATACATAAACTAATTTATATATATTTAATTAACCCTATGGTTTCACTTTATTTTATAGTCAAGTTACCCTTAAACTGTACATGCTATGTACTTAATCATTACAATACATGGGTAATATCTACACTATAAAACAATATTTAATTTAAAAAAAAAATAAGTAACCTGGTTGTCTTAAAATTTTAAGTATATTGAAATGGAAAAATTTAGTTAATAAAATGAAGGAGATTGATTTAATCATCAGAAACTCAAAATATTATGTTCTCTGAACTACATAAATGATCTAAGTTGATTTGACAAAAGAAAAAAAATTGTGATTACAAATCATGATAGTATATATATATATATATATATATATATATACGTATATATATATATATATATTTTTTTTTTTTTTTTTTACAGTGTAGGTACTAACCCTAAACCTAAACTTAGCCCTTTCCGTTACCTTATATTAGCAGTACGTCTTTAGGTAAGTGCACTGTAAGTACATGCAAGTGCACATACTGTAAAATAAAGTGCAAATTATACTATAAAAGAATATACATCAAACAAAAATAACACTTGTCTACAAAAATAACCATTGCAGCTTGGAGATTCTTCAAAACAGCATTCAAGTTTGGAACAACACGAGGTTGAGTAAATGATGACTAATGCTCATTTTTTGGGTAGACTATTCCTTTAAATAGCAAGTTTCAGCGAGGTACATTTTGCGGAGGCACAAAAATAACATTTCAAATAAGTAAAGAAGAAGACACTCAGACGGTCTCATCCCTTTTTTGGCAGAGTCTCCACCATGATACATCCTTTACATGTGTGGGAAGAGAGTTTCCCCATTTAGGATCTGATTTTTCCAGACAAGGATCTCCCCATATGTGGGTTTTCTCACGCGTTTACGAAGGTGGGATACACTCTCCTGAGGATTCGGTGTGGTGCAACAGCTTCCAGTTGGATGAGTGGGCTTTGGGATCTCCATCCAAATATCCGCACACGTATTTGAAAGGAGGATGGTGTTCAGGGAAGCCATCTGCTACGATGAAAAAGATCATGCTGTACATGTGACTAGGGCTGGGCGATATGGCCAAAAAATCATATCTCGATATTTTTTGGTCAAATGGCGATATACGATATATATCTCGGTACTTTCTAAGTTTTCTATTTAGATAAAGAAAATCTTTATATTTAAAAAAAAAAATATATATATATATATATATATATATATATATATATTCACATTCGGCCCAATGATATCCTACAAACAATGTTGATATTGAAGGATATGGAAACAAATATAATATAGGCTATGCAATATATTATGTGCAAAAAGCTTTTGTTTTTATATTGACTAGAAGCTGAACTAAAAATGAAAATAAAAATAAACAAAAGCACAAACTAATTATATTAGCCTGCATTTGATTACCCCATTATAATCACTTTCACTTTCATTAAAAATATATACTTGTAGGTTTAAAATTCCACATATGGCACATTTATTTTCTCCAACAACAAATATTTTAGCAATATGTTTATTTTAGTCAGAATTATTGCGTACTACGTAGTACTATTCACGCGCATGCGCGCGCCGGCGCTCGTTCAAGGAAGCATGAATTTTAGCGGAGATTCACTTGCAGAAGCTCGTCCTCTTCTGACATGGACATATTTGTTGTGAAATGGACATATTTGCTTTACTTTCTAACATTTACAGATGGAGAATATGTGAAATGTAAGTTGAGCACTGAGGAAAGCACCACATCTCAAACGCATTAAACAGCGCAAGTATATCTGTCAGTCAGCAACAGTGTCTGTCAGAGCATTTGACAGGGCGGCAAGCTGCCTTAAACTTGTTAACTATATCAAAGTGATTTTGACGCAATTAATATAAGCTTGTGTCATGTTAGGACAAATTGTACTACGTAGCCTAGCTACTTTCACTGCAGCAGCTCACACTGCAACCTCCGCTATTTTTCAGATGTGCTCATATCAAACTACTGTATCGATATAAACGGTATTGCCTCATTCCATATCGTTTCAAAAGAATATAACGATACATCGTACATATTCGATATATCGCCCAGTCCTACATGTGACCCATAAAAATCTAACTTTTTGGGCGTGAAGATGCAACTGCCGAGACATCTGCTCTCCTAAAACACAATAAGTGCGTTTGCCCACCTTTTTCACACCCACACACAAATAATTTATAAGAAAAACAAAAATATTAAATGCATGGATCTGCCATTTGACAGTGAACAAGTTATATGCACAATATAAATGTAACATCAAAACAAAATGATGGCTACATTTATTTCCTTCAGATACTGTAAGTCGTTTCAAATGCCAATGAATTATCCTGCTTACTGCACGGCTGTTTAGCAAATATGGACATGAAATACTGCATTTAGTTATATTATTAAATAGAAAGGATTGTGGAGTGCTATGAGAGGCATCAAAGTAGCACATATAGTGTCAGTAATATATACCCGCTGAAAACCCTTTCTAAAACCAGCCAAGCCAGGCTGAAAAACCAGTTAAATGATTTCGATTCATAGCCATTCTGTTATTCAGACAAACAGCACACTTTCAATTATGATGTTACTTTTATACGACAGTTCGATAGACAATAAGTTAATATTGCATTACTAACATTTTATGCACAATATTGCCATTTATTTTTGCTCCGCCAACGGAAGTAACTCTAAACAAAGCCAATACGAAACTGCACATCTCCAAGTAACAACAGTAGTGGTGTTTCATTTCTGAACGAATCACTGTTTAATGAATGAATCAGTAAGAGATTCATTGGTTTGTGTCCTGAATGAATCTCTGCTATTGAATCAGATGAGTCAATGATTCAATGGCTCATTTATTGGCTGCATCCAAAATCGTAAATACTATATAGTAGCGGAAAAAACAGTATGTGACAAAATAAGTATGTCGGATTTCATAAAAGCACTATTCCCGGCGAGATTCTGAAGTGTGCATAAGATAAGCAATTTTATGCGATGGAATTGCGGGAACTTGCTAAAACTATGGTTTGATGAAAAAGAGAAAAAAAGGTGATCACCCCCAGCACTGTTCTCACTAGACTACTACCTTTATGTAAAGAGCTATTTCTTATTACGTCCTATGATAAGCAAGCATAACTACATCACAGAATGTGCTAGGAATATTTCGGATCTCGTTTTATTTTAGACCTTGATAAACACATCAAACTTGCAAAACATTGATGAGTCAAACAAGTTCTGTAGCTTTACAGAAGGAATATGCTACAACCTTTGTAAAAATTAATAAATAAAATATAAAAAAATAAAGTGTGCTCCTGTTTTACAGCTTTTTCGATGATGTTCACGTCGCGTAATTACGTCACTTCATTACGTTCCCATGGCAACAGGGGGAAACGGCTGCGCTCGTGTGATGCAAACGCAACATTTTGCAACTTTCTGCTAAGATATATGTGACTTTTTTTGCAACGAAAATGCGAGGAATATGAAATCATGCAAGCAAATATTTTGCCCGGAAATCGGCAAATTTATGCAGCGAAAGTGCGGTCTATATGAAAAAAAAAATGCCCCTGCATGATAAATATGTGGACTTTGGCTGATTATACACTAAATCATGTGATCCCATAATCACGTTTTTTTCTGGAGGGACTGCCTAATGCCGTATCAATGTCATCTACAGAAAAGTGGAAATAAATCGGTCTGCCTTATGTAATTCGGTATTACACATGATAAGTAAAACAAAAATGTGTACAAATTCACACATTATGTTTTGTAAACTTACTAAGATGTACAAAGAAACATGTTTTACACCTATGGAGTGTGTATATCACACAGTACACACATTCATACACACAGATTGCTGTAATGAGTTGCCTTTATGCTCACACATGAATGCAAGGGCACATTAAAAGTTTTAATTAAGCATCTTAAAAAATGCAGCTCCTCTCATGATCTCACACATCCTCTTAAGGCTAAAAGATACTGAACTAATTTAATCTCACATCCAGTAAAGCTCATTCATACATGGGCAGTAGAGCCATTTGTTTCGGTCAAACAGGATAATCTCTCGTGATTCTTGTTAGTCGGCTCTATTATTTATGTCTGCTTTTTGCTTAAATGGGTCATATTTCCCCCTGAAGCCTATTTTTATAATGTTAGCTTTGTTTCTTGTACCAAGACATTTGTGTATGCAGTTTTGCCTGTTTATTAAACAATGCTGGACTGACAGTAGATTGACAGTATTGAACAATTTACTAATTAAAACAATACAGTTAAAGCTAACCAATTGGGAAATATAGAAAATTGAGTTGGTGAATCGTTTGTGTGAATCTATTCATTTAAATTGATACTTTCAACAACTTTCCTATACGCTTCTAAAGAGATTTTCATATGAGTGAGAACTGTTTGAGTGAGACAAATCCCGGGAATGAATCAGACTTTCCGAAGGTACATAAAAGAGATTCAGAGAACTGTTTAGAATGAACCAATTCACTAGAATGAATCGTATGATAGCCTGTTCTTGCCATTGAATGAATGAATGAATGCAACTGGTTATCACACAATTCTGATTTCCCTTCTCGCAATTCTTAGAATATATATCTTACAATTCTGACATTTCTATTCTATTCTATTCAGATTTGTGAGAAATAAACTATTATAATTGCTAAATGTGAATTCGCAATTGTGAGTATGGAAGAAAAAGTCTGAATTGTGAAATATTACGAATTGTGATACAATTGTGAGAATAAAAATTGCAAATGCCGTTTTTATTTTGATATTTCGTGGCAAATTCAGGATTGGGAGATAAAATGGCGCAATGAGTTTTTGTCGGAAACAAGCTTCCACAGAATCATGAAACAATATTTACTAAAATATTTAAATATAACTTAATATTTACATGAATATACCATTAATAGAGTGTGACATCGACTGGTCTCGCTCACCAGAAACGCTCCACTCAGGTGTTCACCTCTTCAGCCACAGATCAAGAGGGTGTTTGACACTGAGGTCCAGTCTTCTCCGTGGGGAGGCGAAACATCAGCTGGAAGCCTCAGATCTAGTGCCTGATTTGGAGACTCTCTTTGACACCCGGGCTGATCCTCCCCCTACGAGAGAGAAAAGGACAGTCCTTCAAATCCATAAAGCACCGCAAACCTCCAGCCACTTCACTCCCTTCAGACATGGGAATGATGGCGAGATGAAGCAGAAATCGTGCCTCTCGATAAGAACTTTGAAAGGTTCTGTCAGGATTGAAACAAATCACAACAAAACATGATTTGAGGTGCTATTTATGTCAGGTTGGATATTAAAAAGTGTTTTTTACATATGAAAATTAAGTCCAGTGGAGGAATAGTGCAGGAAAAAACATTGTCCTTAAAATAATAATAGTTTAATGGGTGTAGCAATTTTTTAGGATTTTAATATGGTCAAAAATGTATGCACAATAAAACAAGGAGTGTGCATTAGGAATGTGAAGGGGGTTTAATTTTTAAAGGAGTAGTTCACTTTAAAAAAAAAAAAAAACTTTTTCTGATAATTTACTCACCCCCATGTCATCCAAGATGTCCATGTCTTTTTTCTTCAGTTGAAAAGAAATTAAGGTTTTTGATGAAAACATTCCAGGATTTTCTCCGTATAATGGACTTCAATGGGGTCCAAACGGTTCAAGGTCCAAAAAAGAGTTCCAGTGCCACTTCAAAGGGCTTTAAACGACACCAGACGACTGAAGAAAGAAAGACATGGATATCTTGAATGACACGGGGGTGAGAAAATTATCAGCAAAAGTGTTTTTTTTAAGTGAACTACTCCTTTAAATTGTTTCCATCAAATTCTTAACAAGAACAAGCAAAGAAATGCATTTTGAAGGGATAATTCACCCAAAAAATTAAGACTTTCATTCATAAGTTTAACACAAAGATATTTTAAATTAAATCTGAGAGATTGACAGCCTACACAACTACCGTATTGCTGTACTCATCGACAATAAAGGCCAATGTCATGTATACCCGTGATTGTGTAGAATATTTTTTACAAAAAAAAAAAAGTTATGATAATGAAATTGTTTTTTAAATGTTTTCCCCCAATTAACTAAATTTTATTTGTGAATGTACCGAATCCAGTTAACGTTACTGTTTTTGTTTTACTTATAGCTACATTTACTCATACAGTGTATGCAATTGATTTCACTGCTTTAAAATATGCTTTTAAATAAGATTTTTTTTTATTTAGACACACAAACATATACATGACATGCATTTTGCATTTATAAAACTCTCAGTAAAGAATAATATACAAAAAAAAGCAATTTAAAGTATATTTTTAACACACATTCTTTATAGTATATCCATGTTTTTGCTAGAGCTCATGACCACATTTGTAAATCGTGTTTTTCATCATTGCAGAGTCATGACGGATCTCTCTTTATAAGTGTCACACACGAGATGGCGCCGCTATCTGAAGCGTACCATCATGACCCAGATCTAGTTAATGGCCCAATCTGACTGACAAGTCATCAGAGCCTGAAACATGGATTCATCTTCCATTCAGCTTATTGAGACCTCTAGTCTAGGCCACAAACCAGGCCAGCCAAAAGAAAGCCGTGCTCAGGATGAACACACAGGGACTGGGAGATGATTTGATTAAAGACGGACCCCCGGGGTCCCACATCCTGACAAATGGTGGATGTGTAAGACAGGCTGTGTGCCTTGAGAGTCTGACACACAGCAATATGAAGAAACAGAGGTGTTGAAAACAAATTGGGAAATCTGGCATCATCCGCCTGCATGCGTTGAATGAGGGATTTGATTAGAGGTTCCCCTGAATGAACAGATTTCGCCTGAATTGTTTTTGTGGGCGGGTTCCTGTCTTGAGCATAGGCTGGCGTCCCGCTGCTTCATCGAATATTTGACAGGAAATGCTAATATGGTGTGCACAGATTTCACATCATTTGAACTTTTTGACAGCACACTGCATGTCTTTGCAGGCCATCCATCCAAATATCCAGCCCAGTCTCATCCCAAGGCGTCATATAGGTGACGCTTTAGACATTTCGTCTACATCTGATGCACATGGCACCCTTTAGCGTCAATATGAGACGCAGATATATATGGCGCCTCCTAGTGGTCTAACCCTAACCCTACCCCAGACCAGACCGACTCATAACCGAAGTGCAAACCCTTTAAACCCATTTAAAAAGCATGGTAAAATCAATGTAGCACGTGGCTCATAACTTATTTCTTAGTAAAATATTAGAGTTCAGTATTTTGTAAAGTACATCCACACATAGTCAAGAAAGATAAAAAAATACATTCCAGCTGAGCAAAATCATGAACAGTGTTTGCATTGCTTAACAAAAAAAAACAAAAAACGTTGGTATTGTTTAAAATTTATGACATATGGACATTATCTAAATACTTCATTACAACATTTGCAAGATCATGAGGCATTTCCTCATTGAAATGCAAGTTCAAATTAACCCCGTACTGCACAACATTGCAAGACTTTCTGGTGGTTCTTGTGAAAAAAAGACGCCATGAGCAAGAATCTGGACGAGAATGTTTTGTCTGGCTCAGTCAACCTCAGGCTAAAGAACAACTCGCTCTTATTTTCACTAGAGGGAAAAAAATTATTAAACATTCATTTGCATTGAGAATATATTTTGGGCTGCCCTTGCGGCACTTGTCAGTGAAGCATTCTGGGAATATTAACTGCCACTGGTCAGATAGAGACCCATGATTGGCCATACTAAGAGTTGCAGTTCGAATTCTTACGAACTCTCAATAAAAATGTCAAAATAAACGGTAACACTTTACGGTAAGGGTATAAATTCATGCACGAAATAGGCATTAATTGATATATCATTTCTCATGAATCATCAGGAACTGACACATGTTCAACGTCTTTCATTCATGACATCATGGGACTTTACCGTCAAAAATACGGTAGCAACATTTTTGTTTTTACAGACTTAAAATTTACAGTAATAAACCGTATTTCATTATCTGCTTTAATGTTAATTAACCAACCTATTGAATAATTGATATCTGTTTTGTACCATTGTAATACAATGCAATAATCATTAATTTAACATTAATGTAACATAACACCCTATGTACATAACTGATTAGAAAAACAAACAAACAAGAAAACTATGAGGAATTACATAAAATGTGAAGTGTCACACAGGGAATTGAGGGAATGTCAATTTACGGTTTTCACTGTAAATTATACAGTGAGTTGTTCTTTTTGACTTTCAAAAACTGTAAATTTAACGGTATTTTACAGTAAAATTACATTAAATGTACCATGAGATCTATCACAGTTATTTACTGTTATTTATTTAACCAATTAACAGTTTTCACCATAGCATTTTTACAGTATTTTACTGTTAAAATCACAATTATTTTTTTACAGCGTACTCTTCGAATTATTAAAGGAATATATAAAAATAAACATTACCTCTTGCACGCATGCAGGCTATAAGTCTTCACTCTTAGAAAAAAAGGTATAAAGCTGTCACTGGGATGGACCTCTTCAAAAGGTACACTTTTGTTCCCAAAGGCTGCATATTGGTACCTTAGTGGTACATATTAGCACCTAAAATGGACATATTAGCTCATGAAATGTACATATTAACATCTAAAATGGACATATTACCACCTGAAATGGACATATTAGCTCATGAAATGGACATATTAACACTTAAAATGTACATAATAGTACCTAAAATGTACATATTATCACCTAATATTTACATATTAGCTCCTGAAATGTACATATTAGCACCTAAAATGTACATATTAACACTTAAAATGTACATATTAACAACTAAAATGTACTTATTAGCACCTAAAATGTACATATTAACACCTAAAATGTACATATTAGCTCATGAAATGGGACATATTAGCACCTAAAACGTACATATCAGCACCTAACATGGACAAAAGTTTACCATTAGAAAAGGTACAGCCCCAGTGACAGCTTTTGCACCTTTTTTCAGAAAGTGTATAAATTAATGTGAGAACTGTATTTACGAATAATGATCTTAGTTACCTAGCATGTTTATGTCTTCTTCATAGCCTGCAGGTAAATGGACAGACCTCAAAATTGGCCAATCACAGCAAATAGCGCACAAATTCTGTTTACATTCATCAGTAACTAAGGATAATCTTTAAATGACTTCATCGTGTGTGTGTGTGTGTGTGTGACCCCTCAACTAAAGTGATGGCTTGATCTTTTGAAACACTGATGAATTTTCTTCCATTTACAATTAATTTCTGTTGATTTGGGGGTGAATGAGTATGTCCTTGACAGATTCTTCCAGTTGTTGTTTGTGTTCAGAGGCATTCAGGGGTGTCAGTCATGGTAATATTTCATCCTAAAGGTTCAGCCCACGAGGGTGATGCACAGAAATCTAGTGCATATTTCCTGCAGATGAGGTCAGCTCACCCAGGCAGCATTCATAACTCTTTCTCTGCCTGTTCAGTCGTCAAAAGACAGCTCTACACTTGTTCATGCTTACTTTAGAGTGATTGAACGACTCTTAGTTACATGAAGAACCTGCTTGCAGTACGGCAGCCCACGCGTCATGTGCAACATGTTCCAAGACGAGCTGCAATCTAGTTTGTACTGCAATCTTTAAAACCCACATAATGTCATCAGACAAAAAAATGGCCAGAATTAAATTAGTGTTCAAAATGGAAATACAAAGAGGTTAAGGACTCCTTTGCATCCACATAAAAAGGAAGGTCATGGTCATTTTCTTTTTCTTTTTTTTTACTGATATTCCCTATTAAGCACGGAGAAGGGACTTTTATTGATTAAGTAACAGCCAAAGTGATTTAAAAGTACTTTTAAGTTGAGAATCAAGCAAAAACTTCTGAAAGATGATCCTTATATATAATCGTGTACAATTTCCCAAAGCACCACACAGGTAGATCAAAGTACAAGTGCATTGCCAAGTACTTTAATTGCTGTAACTGACAGTTAAGTGGAGCCAGACGCATATAAATGTTGTAATTTCCTGCAAAAGTATAGCCATGTTCTTCCACAGCGATTTATTTCATTTTAACATATTTATGAAGGGTGTAGATCAAAGCAAATTCAGGTAGAACTGCGTAAAATCACTCGCATGTAATCCCTGGATGCTGAGACGCGTTCCTAGTTTTGCTTCTTCACTGACACTGATCAATAAATAATTATGTGAGATTTATGCAACCCATATTTATGAATATCACAGAGAAATTCATGTCATCTATCACAATAACCTTTCCTGTATAGCAGTAGTTGGTCAAAGGCTGCATGACATCTATTATGGAAATGCTGTTGTTCAAGGTAATAGACACCACTATTGACTGAGGAGAAATGCATTATGGGATATGAAACTTTTTGATAAAAAAAGGATTTGGTCCGCTTGGGATGTTTGAAATATAATCTGTATATATTGTGGTTGTATACAGTGGATTAAATTATTATAATTATAGATTTCAAGCAATTCAATTTCTTTTAATTTATATTTCTTTTTATTTTATAAAAAAGAAAAAATATATATACAGTATATATACAGTATATATATATATATATATATATATTCTTTTTTAAAAATATTTTATATATATATATTTTTCATTTTATTTTTTTATTCTAAACTGTTTTAATTAGTATTTCTTTTGATTATTTTAATTTCTTCTACTGTATGTAAAGCACTTTTAAAGCAATTACCATTGTGTATGAAATGTGATATATATGCTATAAACTTGCCTTGCCTCTATATATATATATATATATATATATATATATATATGAAGGTTGTCAAATGATTAATCGTGATTAATCACATCCAAAAAAAAAGTTTGTGTATACATAATATGTGGGTGCACTGTGTACAATTATTTGTGTGTGTGTGTGTGTGTATATATATATATATATAAATATAAGTAAAACACATGCATGTACATTTAAGAAAATAAATTTTCTATATAAAATATTTATATTTAAATACCATATAAATGATACATAAATCTATATACAATATATATATATATATATGAAAATATTTCTTAAATTTATACAAGCATGCATGTGTGTGTTTTTAGATTTATAAAATAATTATACACAGTGCACCCACATATATTATGTAAACACAAACTTTTATTTTGGATGTGATTAATCATATATATATATATATATATATATATATATATTTATATATATATATATATATATATGTACTATACATATTTAAAATATATTTTGTCCAGATTATATTTCAGCTGTGCTGCTTACATGCAACTTGACTTTTGTCTATTACATTTCATATTTCCATAGTCAAATTTGACTGAAGTTCGCTCTCTCCTTCATTTTCAGCTCTGAGGCAGCTTTGACACATTCATTCTCTGGACAAATTGATAGACCCGAAAACCTGCCCTAGTCCTTCCATTATTGTGAAAGGTTAGAACGGAATAAATATCCATGTGTGTGACTGTGATGTGGAGAGAGCGAAGCGATATTTCACTTGGGGAGAAACACATTTCATATGCAAAGAAAATAAATTACGATAAAACATAATGCCAAATCGCTACCTGTCAGTGATTTTTCCGTTTATGGCCATTTCCTCGGCACTGTAATCAAAAAGCTCGAGTCACCCTGAAGAGAGATGAACACAGAAGTGTATTACTAGAGAAATCATATATTCCTGCATCCAGAAATCAATGCAGCATTTAGTCAAATCCCAACGTAACAAGCCTGCTTGCCTGTTGAAATATAATTATGGCACAATATTAGGATTGCTATTGTTGCCCGTGCACATGACAAAATCTCATGAGTTATTGCGCCACTTTATGGCAACTCTTGAGTATTAACAGCAATACCATCTTTTCTGCTTGACCAAAAACAATTGGGAAAACTGATCAAAAGGCGTTTCATAATTCAATTGCTTCTGATTCTATATGCACTTCAACATTATTTGTTATTTCTTTTCTTGAACTTATTGATCAAATGATTAAGCTGCTTTAAGTGAGTCCTGTGCCTTTACTTCATAAATAATGACGTTTTCCAAACAGATGGTCCCGACCCAAATTTCTATGTTTCCTGATTGGCCAAAACATGTAGGTCGTGGTCAGATGGCAAAGTTGGGAATTATTACACACTACATAGTGACATATAATTTGCATATGCATGCATAGAATATTAAAATGGCCTTCTACATTAAAAGTATAATCACCGAATCATAAACTCCACAACGTAAAGCTCGAAGATGCCATTTTTTAGACTGAACAATCAATGCATTTACAGCTGTGTACTGTGAAGTGTTTAGCAAATATGTAATTGGCAGAAAGTCATCAGAGTTTTCTGATTGGCTAACATGCAGGTTGTGGTGGGATATGTCAGAAATTGTACTACTATACTTGTTTAATGATTATTAAGTATGCATACTTTGCACCGTGGCTTATAATAGATTTTCAAAAATGTGCAACGTTATTATGGCTATATTTTTAACATCTTTATTTTATGCATAATTTGTTGGGACTGCAAAAATATGTATTTTTTCACATACAATTATAAAAAAAAAGAGAGAAAAAAAAGGTTTTCAGTGTATGTTTAGTATGTAACAAATGGTATGTAGTTTTTATTGCCATTTTTCTATTATATTCCATTTGTATTTAGCATAATTTTGCTTCGTAACTATTTTCATCAGAGAACTGACTTCTTATATATGTGTTCTTATTTATGTATTTTTATATGTGTTCTTATGTTTTATTTGTTTTTTGAACTGTTGCCTAACGGTATTTGAAAATTCTCTAAAATCCTTTTTTAGAGAACCTAAAATAAAAAAAATCTAAAATAACTTTCTTGCATCCAGGGTTATTAACTAAAAAATGTTTTGTTAAACTAAGTGAAGATTTAATAAAATAAAATACAAACATAAGATGAAAATCGCAAATTACCAAGTAAAAAAAAAAAAAAAAACCATTTAACCAAGTATAAAAAATACAAAATATTAAAATTAAATATGTTATTTATCTCAAGAAATGTAATAGCACATAACAAAAAAAACTAAAAGCTAGCTAAAATTGAAATATCAAAATAAAGGCTAAGTCAAAATATTATACTAAAATAGTATACGTACTCATAAGATAACACAGATTGCATCACATCAAATTGATACAATAAATGCAATAAAAACAAAGAGCAGTGACATCACCATTAACATCAAGACCTCATTCACCTCACCTTGTATTTGTGCCGTGTTAAATCTGGCAGGAGAGTGAGGCGTTATCATACGAGGGTGTTTCTCGACCTCTGCTGGGACACAAGAGAAGAACGTCACGAGTTAGCATGGTCTTTAACACTAGCATGCCTCTCATCCGGTCGGTTGAAAACATGTCATATCACATCAGTTCCTGACAGCAGTTATAGGTGATGTCTCTCTGGGGCTGTGAAGCAACACTGTGTGTTTGAGTCTGTACTGACAATTCTGCAGCTGCTCGAACACTTCAGAGATGAGTCGGCTACACTGGTGTTTTGTAGGGTAGGTTCTTGAGTATTTATAACAGCGTTCACAGTCAAGGGAAGGTGTGCTTTGCGACTAACCGGTGAAAAATTGTTCTGTCATGAGCTCAAACTAAAAGTACTGGCAAAACTTTGTAATCCCAGAGGAAACTGTTCTGAAACCAGGATTCATTTTGATTTAAACAAGTGTCAGTAAAAACTTTTGACAAATATTTCAAATAAACTGATGTTCATTTTAATCAAGGGAATACTGAAAAAAAAAAAAAAATCTCAGTTTCCACAAAAATATAAAGCAACACAACTATTTCCCACAATTATAATAATCAGAAATGTTTCTTAAACATCAAATCAGCATTAGAATGATTTCTGAAGGATCATGTGACACTGACTGGAATAATGATGCTGAAAAAAAATAGAAAACAGTTCTTTTTACATTTGATTTACTGCAGTTTTAATCAAATAAATGCAGCCTTGGTGAGCAGAAGAGACTTTTTACGGTATTTCTGCATACTTTTCATTCATTTTATTTGCATGAAAACCGTGAGCAACACAATATTCACCTTTGTGTCCCACAGAAGAAAGAAAGTCGTACAGGTTTGGAACGACACAAGCGGTGAGTGCATAAAGACAAGATGACCTAATCCATTAATGAACAGAACATATTTGTTTGAATACTTGTTGTAATTCAACTAAAAGCAGTAGATTCACTCCAAAGGATTCGTTTTTCCTGCAGGATTCGTTTTTCCTGCAGGTTAAAAGGCATATCAGCAGGCTCCTTGAAAACCAAAGAGCCCATTTCCATTCACATCAGCAATGACTGAACAGCCTAATGTGTATGAACAGCGCTAATTCTTTGTCCTTTTCGCACCAGGCCTCAATAAAGCAGAATGGTGAAATATTGACGTTTTATTTTTCTTTCTGTGAAAGCACACGTGAACGACCGGAGCCAGCGGGTGGTGGAATTCCCGCTGTGGAAATGGACCCACATAATAAAATGCACAGCTGCATCTGAATACGTTTTAATATTTGTCTCGAAGGGAATACGGTCCGGTGGAAACACTGGGAAAAGCTGCCCTGAGGTCTGTGGCTCCTGCTAGCGAAGGAATAGATCAGGCAAAGCTATTAGGAAACATTAAATGTCTCCAAATAATTCAATGGCTGGTCACAGCATGCAACCTAGCCAATATGCAACATCCGCGTGTGGATTCCCAGTCACATTACTGTGCACTCAACGGCTTATTCACACGGATGCCTCCTGCAAATCTCATTTGGGGGCATTTTAAGCCACTTTTTGTGACAAATGCACCTCTAGAATGAGTTGAAAAGTTTTTGCGCTAACCAGTTCGGAGGGCAGATAACTTTTAACGGTACAGTATAAAGCGAAATGTTCGCTTGCGCATTTTATGCCTGTTCCATTGGGGACAAAGAATTTACGTTCGCAGGGAGTGTGAAAATGCACATTATTTCCCAAAGCCGTGGGCCAAATTGGGGTTGGAGTCGTTGTATTGGTATACGGACAATAACAGCTTGAGATGAAAAATGGTCTTTTTAGAGGAGCAAGAAATCACACGGGCGGCTCATATTTACTGTAAGTAACTGCAGCTGGCGCTCAGAGAAATGCATGGTGGATTTGTGAAGGGCCATTCAAAACAAACAATCAAACAGACTTTTGACTGACCTCTCAGATGCTGAACTTTTGCGATGTAATACAGCAATAGTTTGCTCTATTTCTCCTCCCTCGACCTCTCTGGCTCTCCATCTTTTTATAAACACCTCCGTGACTTTTCTTTACTCAATAGTGAAGCTGGGGAAAATGAATGAGACCCAGCATGTCTGTGTTACCAAACAAGTTCGGCTTGTTACATATGACACTTATTTTAATATATATATAAACATATTTAACTAAAGCAATACAATTTTGATCAAAAGTGACAGTAAAGACATTTTATAATGTTATAAAACATTTATATTTAAAGTAAAAGCGGTTCTTTTTAAACTTCTATCCACCAAAGAATCCTGTTTTTTTTAATCATTTTAGCACTTAAAGGAGCCCACTTTAAAAAAAAAAAAAAAAAAAAAAAACACATTTGCTGATAATTTACTCACCCCCATGTCATCCAAGATGTCCACGTCTTTCTTTTTTCAGTCGAAAATAAATTAAGGTTTTTGATGAAAACATTCCTGGATTTTCTCCATATTATGGACTTGAATGGGGTCCAAACAGTTCAAGGTCCAAAAGACAGTTTCAGTGCAGCTTCAAAGGGCTTTAAATGACACCAGGCGGTGAATAAGGGTCTTATCAAGCGAAACGATCGGTCATTTAAAAAATAAATAAAGTTTAAGTTTTATAAGCTCGCCTTGCTCTGTTCTGTGATGTGCGTTCATGACTCTCCTGTTCGAACTCGTTCATCTAAAGTCATTTGGTTCATTCAATGAACGAAATGACTCGAAAAAAGATTCTTTCATTTTGATGAACGGATTCGTCAATTATCAGCAAAAGTTTTTTTTTTTGTTTTTTTTTTTAAGTGAACTACTCCTTTAACTGTTTTCATCATTGATATTATTGATAAAAAATCTTGTGGAAATTCATCGTATTGGAATTATTTCTAAAGGACACTGAAGACTGGAGTAATGATGCTGAAAATTCAGCTTTGATAACAGGATAAAAATATATTTACATAGAAAAGTTATTTTAATAATATATCAATTTGAATTATATGACAATAAAATGATAGATAATGCAATGTAATTATATTAAAAAATTAACAACAATCATTGCAATAATGTATCACACATTTTACTGTTTTTGATCATTATATAATAACTCAGCCCGTTTTCATCCCAAGGCGTCATATACTGACGCTTTTGCCAATGTGTATACATCCAACACACATGGCACACTTTAGCGTCAAAATGAGACGCAGATATATATGGGGCAGAAGGCGCCTCCTAATGGTCTAACCCTAAACCTACCCCAGACCTAAACCTACCCATAACCAAAGCGTGTTATATTGATGCTAAAAGGTGCCATGTGCGTTGGATACACATTGGCAAAAGCATCACTATATGACGCCCTAGGATGAGAATGCGTTGAATAACTTCTAAATAAATCTAGCCTTGGTGAGACTTCTTTCAAAAACATAAAAAAATGATACTGACCTCAAATATTTGAACAAAATTTAAAAAAAAATGGTATTGACCTCAAATTTTTTAAAAGTCAACTACTTACTACAACTACTACTTGTATTACTTACAACTACAACTACTACTAAAGTCAACTATGTAAAAAAACAAACAATGTAATGGCCATAAAATGCAAACATAACGATTTTATGTAAATTTTTCACCTGAATCCTACGGCCAGATACTAAACAAGTGAGCAAATGAGCACGAGAGCTAAAAAACAAAACAAAACAAAACAAAACTTCCCGTTTAACCCCTTGAATCCATTCCGGTCGGCAACGCCCACTTTTCCACCATCCAATCAAGTCCCAATTAACATTTATTCTGATTCATTAAGCAAGTTAAAAGTGATGTGGATGCCATTTCTTGTTGGCTTGAATCAGTAGCATATCTAATTATATTTGCATTATCTTCTGAGTTCTCTGTACAGACACACCTGGATAATTAGTCCATTACCTGCACTGATTATACGTACAAGGCTCAAATCCCTTGCTGCATGGTGACTGTCTGATGAATATACATGGGTGGCAGTGCATCATTCTGACAGGACAGTGGTCGCATTGCCCTTTGAAAAAAAAGTAAGCATTCATTATTCTCAATTATGCTTTAGTCCCAGAAAGATATAACCACCCACGCTGGAGGGAGCGATGGGCGATGGACAGGGAAACGACCCGCTGGCAGGGACAGCGAACACAACAGCTGTTGCTACCAGCAAGCCAAAGCCAGAGAGCACGTTTTGACATTGTGTCTTTCTAGCGTGCTATCTGACCCAAAGCCCACATTCGTCGTCCAATAATATTTTACAAATCACTGCCCAGCATGAGAGCAATTCACATTTTGTCATTGGGGGAGATACATCTTTATGTTATTAAATCAGGGAAACACGATAGCAGAAACATCTTGATTCTCTTCATTTGGAGGGAGTCCCGTGCAGACAGTCTTTTAGCTTGAGGCATCATTCAACACTTAGAGACATTCTCATTGGCATGTTCGTTCATTCATTTTTACCATTCGCTCAACTTTACTGTACTCATGCTACACAATGGAAAGTGGAAATACTGGATTAATTCAGCCATATATGTTTGGACCAGAGGAAGAGTGAATCAGGCTCGTCTACAAGTCAATGTATCAGAATGGTAATGAACTTTATGTATCGCACAAATGATGGTCTGATATGATTAGCCTTTGGCTTGATCACATTATCAAACAGCTAATAATGTGTTGCTAATGTTACACAAACCATGTTCCCATTCACCATCAGCTGGCTTCTAGAAATCAATATCTTTAGAAACGCTTTGAACACTATAGAAAGTCAGTGGAGGAAGGCATATAGTTCATCATGACATCGTAATATACATCATATACATAATTCACCCAATAATGCTATATGTACCTGAATGTTTCCAGTCTTCTAAAAGGTGTTCTAGTGTTCACTGTGGAAAACCATAGAAAGTGAGTGGAGAAAAGCATATAGTTCATCATGACATTGTAATTTACATCATATACATAATTCACCCAATAATGATATGTGTACCTGAATGTTTCCAGTCTTCTTAAAGGTGTTCCAGTGTTCACTGTGGAAAAGCCCCGTCCCGCTCATGATGGGATTGGTTACATGTTTGTGACGGTAGGAAACGGGTGGTTTCAAACATGTTTTTGAGCCTGTCTTTGCTTCACTGCCATTTTTTAGGATACATTTACACAAGGTTTGTCTTGCAGTATATTAAAAAACACCATAGACATCATTAAAAACATGATTTTAAATTAATATTATACACTCTAAAATATGCTGGGTTGATTTAACCCAATTTTGGGTCAAATATGGACAAACCCAGCCATTGCGTTACATTTTTAAATGACATTTTTAACCCAAAGTTTGAGTTTGTCCATATTTGACCCAAAATTGGGTTAAAACAAGCTAGCATTTTTTTAGAGTGTACACTCTAAAAAAATGCTGGGTTATTTTAACCCAAATTTGGTTCAAATATGGACAAACCCAAATGGTGGGTTAAAAATGTAATTTAAAATGTTAACCCAACTTCAACTTTCACTTTCAATGGTACATTTTTTAATTCCATTTTTAACCCAACATTTGGGTTTGTCCATATTTGACCCAAATTTGGGTTAAAACAACCCAGCATTTTTTAGAGTGTACTAGGACTTCATAAATAGATAGACTACTTGTTAGATGACGAGTTAACTATTTACTATGCAACAAAGACATGTACTTTTTTTTTTTTTGACACTAACATAGCAACGTTTGGCAAATCCAATGAATAATTTGTCCTCAGAGTCCTCATTGCTTTTGTAAACAAGACTTGATGGATTTAATAAAAAACCTCAGCGTGCCCATAATCTTGGAAATTGAGTAACATTTTGTTCTTAGAAAATGCACAAAGTGATAAAGTGTATGTTGTGAATGCAATGAAATAAGCATCTGCCAAATGCATAAATGTAAATCAGACAATATCTATGCGCTGAGGTGTCTGAGTTGGAATACCAATCAAAAAAAGATAACTATAGCAAAGGTAACACAGAGTATAATGCTTTTTCTCCATATCTTCAAAAGTATTAAAGTTTTCAGTTCAAGTTTTAGTTTTAAGTCTGTTTTTAAGTTGGAAGTTGAGACCTGAATGCTTTCTGAAAGCACTGCACATTGACTGGTAAAATTGTTCCCTCTTAGTATCCACTATTAAAGGAGTAGTTCACTTTAAAAAAAAATGCTGATAATTTACTTACCCCCATGTCATCTAAGATGTCCACATCTTTCTTTCTTCAGTTGAAAATAAATTAAGGTTTTTGATGAAAACATTCCAGGATTTTCTCCATATAATGGACTTCATTGGGAACCAAACGGTTCAAGGTCCAAATGAGAGTTTCAGTGCAGCTTCAAAGGGCTTTAAAAGACACCAGACGATGAATAAGGGTCTTATCTAGGTGTAGCGGACTTCACTCAGCACCACAAATGAACCACCGACACCAGGATCTTCAGGGGGGTTCTGCAGTTTATTAAAGACAGGACAGGAATTAACATCATACTCTCACACTCAGTTCTGTAGTCTCTGTCTCGCTCAAATCCAAAGCTGTTCTCACAACAATTACTAATAAACATTGTAACAATGTCTCTTTTCTTTCATTTTTTTTTTCATTACAAATTACATACAACACATATTAAACACTCAGTGAGGTGATTGATATAATAAATGCAATAATATATATATATATATATATGACAAAAATGCAGTTTATTAAAGTCAGGACAGAAATTAACATCACACTCTCACACTCAGTTCTGTAGTTAAGTGCGAAAAGCTAGAAAAATAAAACCCTCATAACTGCATCTGCCATCACTAGTTCAAATACACAATTAACTACAAAATACACATTTTTTCGACGAATAAAGACGATATACATTGACATGGATAACTGCATGATATTATAGAAATGTAATCCACCCTTATTAACTATATTTTAAGAATTATACAACTGTAAACCCGCCGTTCAAAACAGCGCGCGGGCGGCAATTTGAAACAACGCAATAAGGCCTCGTTTACACAAAACCTGGATTATACACAAAAATAACGACATACATGCATATTACACGACTCAACTTAGCATTAAAACATGTCATCCACTGGTATTGATTAAAATTTCAACGTAATGTATTATATATTGACACTTTACTTCAGAGCTCATTTACACATACCTGTCTCGCTCAAATCCAAAGCTGTTCTGACTGAGACGTCACGCGATTGGGAGACACAAGTCAAGTGGAATTGACGTCACTTTAGCTATAAAACTCATTACATTATTTTAAAACAAAACCCGAACATTTTTCCCATATTCTATAAAAAATATGAACGGCAATATATATGCAAAAAAAAAAAAAAAAAAAACACAACAAAAATAAATTCAAAGTTTGCTGGAACGATCACAAAATTCAAAACACTACATGGGACCCTTCGAGTCATGACTCGAAAAAAGATTCATTCATTTTGATGAACGAGTTCGAACAGGAGAGTCACAAACGCTCATCATAGAACAGAGCAGGCGAGCATTTGAGCTTATAAAACTTAAACTTTTTTATTTATTTTTAAAATGACCGATCGTTTCGCTAGATAAAACCCTTATTCATCGTCTGGAATCGTTTAAAGCCCTTTGAAGCTGCACTGAAACTCTCTTTTGGACCTTGAACTGTTTGGTTGCCATTGAAGTCCATTATATGGAGAAAAATCCTGGAATGTTTTCCTCAAAAACCTTAATTTCTTTTCGACTGAAGAAAGAAAGACATGGACATCTTGGATGACATGGTGGTGAGTAAATTATCAGCAATTTTTTTTTTTTAATCCATTAAATAATGAATTAACATTGAGTGAATGTCAAACAATGGACAAGTAAGTCCAACAAGTCTTCATCGGTTCTTCTCTGCATAGGTGCCTGAATAAATCAGACAGTCATTAAACAGAATGTAAAACAGCAGAAGCATCTCAATACTCATACGAGGAGAGGGGTTTTTTTTCTCTCTCCCCAGAAGTCTTCAATGCAATCTCCTAAAGTTTGCATCAATCAGTCCAATATTTCTCCAGCTCAGCTGCTTTGTGTTTAAAGTGCCCTTTCATAAAATCTGTCCTTTAATAATGAAAGGCATCCATTTTTGTCAAGAAGCTATAGGGTTTATGTATATAAATGAATTCTCCAACCCACTTATCCATGCAGTATTATGAGCGAGCAAGACGTAATTGTGTTTCTGATCAGCGCTGATCATCTCAAATGTGCAGGAGTTTCCGCAGCTCACCAGCCCAGTGTCAGACGGAGGAGGAGGTGAGCGTTTCACCGCTCTTATTACGGCGATGGATAATGATATTAAATATGAAGGGGAAATATATTACGCTACAGCTAATTCTTTGATGGCTGACAGTTTGCCACTAGTTTAATTTCAAGCATCTGCCACGCAGACGACAACAAAAACTTGTCCCCCACCTTCTAGTTAGTTGGGTGTAATCAACAAAAGCCCTTTAATCATGTTCATCAAGTGTCAGATTCGCTCGTTGAACATTTGCAATATGTTCTCGTCCACAAATGTTGTTTGATGTGCGGCGCAGCAGGGGTCAGTCTCATTTGATCATGTTAAAGGGGTGGTTTATTGCTTTTTTTCTTTGCGTGATTGTGTTTATGGGGTGCAATATAACATGAATTTGTGTTTTTTTCTTTATTTAAAAGTCTTATTTTTCACAAATTTCACCTTTATTGTAAGCCGCTTTCTCCTCTGTCATTGGAACGACCGGTTGACTTCCTGAGTCTATGAAACCACTCCCTCAGAAACAGGCGGTGGGCCCAGATTGGTTAGTTTGGGCCGGTGTGTTGTGATTGGCTAAACTGTAGTGCATGTTGTCCGGAAGGTTCACGCCCATTACCTTTACGGGGAGAGTTTCATGTGTTCAAATGTAAATGGTGTCGATACTGCAGTATCATATGAGCCAGAATCATGCTGCGTTCATGTGCTATGGTAATTATGGTAAATACCAAAAGCTGACGTGGAAAATGCACATGAACACCCCCTCATGTGGTATTTTCCACTGGGCAACTTGTAGAATATTTTGATGGACGAGTTGCCGAGATGAGATAAACTTTGATCTTTTCAAAATGGCGGAGAGCACCGTGAGAGTCGTGAACGTCTATGGTCATGAATGGTAAAAATATATACTATTCATGATCTAGAAAATATGCTACAGCATATTATTTACCTTTTGAGTTTTGATAAATCATTTTCTTGCTGTTGTATATGACTTAAGCAATCTAAAATAGTTTTAGCTAAATAACAGGTCTGGATCTCCATCTTTTTACCACATTACGACAACAAAAGCGATTACGATCACAAAGAGAATGTGATTTGTGGCTTGACTTCAAGGATTCAGGGATCGAGCTCAAGAGACCAATACATCCGGTTCACGCTCTTCTCAATCCTTTTAAATAGATGTTTCCGTCTGGAGACTCATCACCTCCTGGTTAAACCACAGTGAAGCTGTGTGAGCAGACAGGGTTAGGACGAACTAAAAGATCCCACAAAAATGTTTGATGAATGGTGTTTTCTTTCCAGTGTCATTAAAGTCATGATTTGTTACATGTTAATGCTAATACAACTGTTACTTTTCAATTTTAATCATCTTTACAGCTTATTTTGTCTAGTAATGCACTGGCACAAAGATGACCTAAACTAATATAAATGAACTAAAAGATACAGGATTTATATTTCACAATGTAAAAAATAAAATATTTTAAAAGTATATGTATATATATATAGATAGAGATTTCTATTTCAAATAAATTCTGTCATTTTGAACTTTCTATTCATCAATGAATCCTGAGAACAAGTAAAAAACAACATATTTTATAATAAATGTTTTTTGAGCATCAAATCATCATATTAGAATGATTTCTGAAGGATAATGTGACACTGAGTGGAATAATGGTGCTTAAAATTCAGATTTGATCACAGGATCACAAATGCCATTTTACAATATATTCAAATAGAAAAGTTATTTTATATTGTAATGATATTTCACAATATGACTTTACTTTTGATCAAATAAAGGCAGTCTTGGTTACCAAGCCCAAACCTTAGTGTATACACACACACACACAGTACATCATTTTGGATAAAATCATCTCCCAAATTAAAAGTAAATATTATGTTTTGGTAATTTTTGCTAGAAAAAGTCCAAAGTCTGAATCCTTTCTGACTTTAAATCTTCATTCCCGTGTTTCAAACTTTAAAATAACACCATTCACCTCTGAAGGAACGCCTAACAATGGCAAGTCGGACAGCCTGAGAGCTCTTTCATTCGCTTCTCCTTGTGCCTGGATAAATGGAAAGTCATTTAACAGAACGTGATTGCCTTCATAAAAGGTGGGCCGGGAGCAAAAAATGACTTCTAATTGAGAGACATCTATCACTTTTGCAACACATGAGCACGTTTGCATGGACTGCACTGAAGAATGAAGTCACAAAGAAGTTCACTTTATTCGGGGGGTCAAGAAACGGATCGAACGCCACAGCCTCGACCGACCTCTAATTCATGCAGCCGTCAGCTTTCCTCCATTTCTATCTTTCGCTCTCACTCTCTCGCCGTCCTTTAGCGCACCGCCATTTTCGCTCACCGACTCGCCATATTTCATGATTGATTATTGTCCCAGCGCTCATCTCTCATTCAATTCCTCAGTCTGTCGTCCTCTCCCCCCTTCCCGTTTAACGTTCTCTCTCTGTGACTCAGGACTGGCAATCCAATTTATATTGTTATGTACGTGCGGCGTGTTGGCAAATTGAATTGAATCTGGGACCTTGTTTTAATATTGCATGTATTCATACCTAAAAATAACCTGGGAGATAGATTGCTTCAGATGTGTTAACGCAGTCGGCTCGAAGAAGCCATATGCTGTCTGAGAAATAAATGAAAAGGTTTATGACTCCTTTATCTCGTATTTTAAGTGAAATTGCCAAAACTGCATTCCGCTAATGTTTCCGCTGTAGGGAAAGGTAGTTGTTCCAGTTACTCCAGAGCCTCTAGCACAGATAAATCCCTAATGCGATCTCTTTAGGATCAGATTTTACTCCTGAGAGTACAGGCCCAGAAAAAAAACTCGCATCTCCTATAGAGTAGAGGCGCTCGACTCCAGAAGACGAAACTGAAACTTGTACGCACAGTAGGAGACCATTCCAAGAAATTGATTTTTATGCAACTAAATACTGGGTTATGCTTCACACATGCATTCGCACAGGCACACGGATGCATGATCTACTGTAAAAATCCATTTGATCTCGGCTTTCTAAGATACAAAATACTTTAACGGTTTTATTGATGATCATTGGAAATAAATTATTTACCTTCACATGAAAAAATGCCTTATTTAGGTGCAAGATCAAAGGTGCAATGCCTAATTTGACCATGTTTGAGGGCAAATGAATGAATAAGCATTCATACATGATGATGAAAAGCTGATGGGTCACTTCTTAAATTTAATCAGAGATCTCAACATGAACTCTAACATTCATCATTCCCAAACTAAATGATCAGAGCTATGCTATGCGATTCATATTCATTTTTACAGGCTTATATAAAATGTATTTATACAATCTGTAAAGGAATTTTAAAAGAAGAATCTGAAACACAGTTTGAAAACAGTTGCAGAGATGTTCAAGTCAGGGAAATAAAAGTTGCTATAAAATTAATGTACTCTTGGTACCCTATCTTTTTAATATATAAATTCGTTTTTCCAAACTGACTGGCACCTTTGATCAATGCCAGGCACAAAATTATAATTATTGGACAAATTAATTAATTCAGGTGTGCTTGACCTCAGTAGTCATGGCAACAATAATCAGACATACCTGAATTAATCAAGTTTGGCCAATAATGGCAGACAGGAAACAAGGAGCTGGCTTAAAGGGTTCGTTCACCCAAAAATGAAAATTCTGTCAGTATTTACTCACCCTCATGTTGTTCCAACCCCGTAAGACCTTCGTTCATCTTCGGAACACAAATTAAGATATTTAAGATATTAAGATCACTCCTGCATACAGTCCATAGGCTTCTTGAGGGACTGGCTCTTGCTGTCCTCGAAAAGTCATTAAAGACATCGTTAAAATAGTCCAAGTTACTACAGGGGCTCAATCTTAAGTTTATCAAACGACGAGAACACTTTTGTGCGCAAAAAAACAACAAAAATAACGACTTTATTTCAACTATTCGTTTATTTCTCCCTCTGCGCGAGTCAGGTTACTAGTTTAATAGCGTAAGCTTCTGTTATTGTACGTCACACGCATCACACACACATGACCAGCGTCGGCCAATAGTGAGCCTACGTGTGACGTAGCTCTACGCAATCACACTACGTTAACTGACTTACAGGCTCATGGAGAAGGAAGTGAATAGTTGAAATAAAGTCGTTATTTTTGTTGTTTTTTTTGCGCACAAAAGTGTTCTCGTCGTTTGATAAACTTAAGATTGAGCCCCTGTAGTCACTTGGACTATTCTAACGATGTCTTTAATGACTTTTCGGGGACAGCAAGAGCCAGTCCCTCAAGAAGCCTATGGACTGTATGCAGGAGCGATCTTAATATCTTAAATATCTTAATTTGTGTTCCGAAGATGAACGAAGGTCCTACGGGGTTGGAACAACATGAGGGTGAGTAAATACTGACAGAATTTTCATTTTTGGGTGAACTAACCCTTTAAGTTCAGGAAGTAGTGCAGCTGTGCAAAGCCAATTGAGCATGAACCGATACTGTAAATCTAGACCAAATGTAACTAATAAAACTAGGAACCACTATATATTCACATAACTAAACATCACTTTGCAGAATTGCGCTTGTTCCATTGCGCAATTCTATTATAACGGCGCATTTACCAGGCGTGTTTCACAATCGGTTCACAGACGAGGAGATCGATGTTCTCGTCAGGGCCGTAAAAGAAAGAGAAGTGACATTGGGGATGGGACAAACCCGCCCAAATTAGCTTCGGTTAAACATGCTTATAATAATTTGGGTAAATGTGTAAGCTTTATGCCTATTTTTTTCGCATAGTCATGGATGGACACAACAATGATTTCCCTCGTGTTTTAATATTTTTTACATATAATAATGTATCATTTGCAAAAAGTAAAATGCATCTGTGTAGATGATGAGAGAATCATCTACAGTGTATGCGCGATGTTCACACTCTGTATTATGTCCAATGCATGATTAAAATAGCATCTGAATGTATGCGCAACGCGCCACTGACTTTAGACTACACTCTTAGAACAAATGTTTCTATTTAGAACCAGAAATGGTTCCATCCCCCGCTTCATATATGGATCTCCAAAATGGTTCTATATAGAACCATTTTTTTTTTTTGGTAAAAGGTTCTATTGGCCAAGTATGGAACCCCAGGGTTCTATATAGAACACAGAGGAACCTTTTTTTTTAAGAGTGTATAGAACCTTTTAGGGGTTCCAAATACGTAGCGCTGATAGAACCTTTTCTTCTAAGAGTGTAGGTTTTTTTCTGGTCAGTGGTGCCATTGATTTCTGCAACTGCAAAATAGCAGCAGGGATTGTTTGCAACGAAACACACCTCCTTTTTGCGCCGCCCGGCCCAGAGAGCGCAAGTTCATTCCGTAGTTTACCGGAATATTACAAAATAAAGGTTCAAGGACTGTTATATTCTGAGTAAAAATAAGGTTTTGTAACCTTTTAAATATCGTTCCAATCATGGCAATAACATGCAAATCACTGTTCCCACAACGTTTGTAGCACATAAATGTGTTAGCTGGGCTAATGCTGTATTTAAACAGCTGAACTACTGAAAATGTTTTTTAGTATTAAGTATTTTAGTATTATTAGTGCTATTCCTGAGCCATATAAGCAATAACCCACACGTCTGAAGTAGAGAGTCAGCCAAATGAAAATATCTGAAGCGGGAAGTGAGGAAGAGGAAAGAGGAAACAATATCTTCTAGCATAATAAGCATATCAAAAGCCGTGTTTGCACAATACCCATCAGAGAAGGATAAACACAAAGACAATGAGAATGAGACTAAAGCCAAATTGCAGCCTGTCTGTTTGTCACAGTGAGAGAGCAGGCTGAGGGTCTCGAGCGGAGACAGTTCAATAATATGGATGACAATACATGCGGCGAGAGCCTGTGCCAAAACCCTTGATTGTTGGCGGTTCATTTCGCTCATCAAACGTCCAGCTTTGAGCCAAAACAAATATCGGGACATGGTTTATGTATGAGGCTAAGTGACGAACATGGAGAATGGCAACGTTCTTAACAAGAAAGAGAAGCAGGAGAACACGTGGTCATTCTCAAAGGGATTTTCACAACTATTAGGAGATAGGCACGCGGCCAACGGCTCTCGGAGACGCTCTATATTTCAGGCCACACGGACTTGCTTGCAGGCAAACAAAAGGGCACTAATAACTTTCAGGTTACTGCAGGTGTGCTGACCTTTAAATCAGAAGTGAAACTCGGGACCAAGTCTTTACTGCGGCGACATCGCGTCGTAATCGAAATAAAATGCAAATTGCTCCCAGTTTCAGCGCTTTGAATTTCAACAGGCTAACAACATTATTTGTTTGTCATAAGAAGGAGCAATGAATTTTGAAAGCACACATTAAACGTTTTATTTTGTTGGTCAAGCTTTTAGCCGTTCAGTAAATTTTGATGGCAAATAAATGCAGAATGCAACCTAAGCCACTTAGGTAGTCATTAACTCAGAAACGTCTCTCTATTTCTTAATAAAGTAGTTCACCCAGAAACAAACATCCTGACATCATTAAATCACCAGTATGACTTATTTAGGAACAGATTTATGAACAGATTTATGAACAGATTTATGAACAGTGAATCTATGCTGCCAAGCTTTAAAATAGACAAGACCAAGCGCAATTAAGTGCCTTAAAATGTATTCATTTTACATTACATTACAAGTTTTCTGAAGCCATTGATAGCTTTTGTGTGAGTTACTGCGAACTAAAACTATTTTGAAAACATTTTTGTTGATTGAAAGGAAGCTGAAATGAAATGAAAAAATAAGTTGAAGGACTGAAACTGTAAAAAAAGAATAAAATAAAAATAAATAAAACCGAAAAAATAATGTAAATAAAACAAACACAAACTACTAAAAAGGACAAAAGCATGTAACACACACTGTAAAAAATATTGTTGGTTTAACTTAAAAAAGGAAGTAACCTGGTTGCCTTAAAATTTTAAGTTCATTGAAA